>NC_051863.1:115667287-115782287 GCF_015732765.1 Culex quinquefasciatus | reverse complement strand
TCTGAGCGAACATTGGATGACGGTCGGTGGAGGGTCAGGCGCAAGTCTGCCAGGCTGATTGGCGGTGTTACAGGGACGAATTTCGGGATTGATTTTCTCAGCAATCTAACTAAGAATTTTCGATTTCAGAGATTTTCTATAGGGCTCCTCTTCTTTTACTACATGCACATTTGAGCTACATCCCTGCCAAAGCATTGCAGTTAAAAAATATCCTTGCAATTAATTTTAATGCATTTTTGTGCATCCTCCAAGTACGCGCTTGACGCAGCAACCTTACCAAGATTTTTTTTCTTCCAATTTTGACCCCGCAGCATCCATGGTTACAAGACTGGTGCCGGTGGAGGTCGGAGGGAATGATTTGTGGCCCATGTACAGGTCCAGTTTTCTTACGCCACTGAGAGTTCAACGACGATGGCGGTGGTGGCGGCGTCCTTTGGAGATTTTGGGGTCTTCTTTTTGGTTGTGTTGCAAGGTGATGCTGTCTGGTTCTGGAGATCTTGTGGAAACGCGGTTGAGACAATGTTTCCTAGCCTTTGCACTTTTGAGGGGCGAGTGAAGTTGGTCAGCTAAGTTATGATATTTTATTTTTAAGGAGACAAATTTCATAAAGTAAGGGTGTTCTGATGAACTGCAATTAATTTGAATTCACAAAATTTAAAGAATATCAAATTAATTAAAATAAATATCATGCGTCGATTCCAACCAATCCTCATCCTAAAATACAGCTTCATTACGCAGTTCGTCCCCAGACCTCATCAATCTTTGTCGAAAAAAATTAATAACCAAAATCATTCCAACGAGCGCATGAAATTCATCAGTGCAGTTTGCATGTCATTGTCCCCGCCGCCGAGTGAACCTTTCTTGTCCTGGTTTGGAGACCACAAGAAAGGCTTCATCGGTACGAGCGTTTTTCGTGTTTTTTGCGTTCAAAAATTAATTATTTCTGTCGAAAAAAAAAGAATCCATCCGAAGATACATTACCAATTACCATACGCGATGACCAGGGCGATCCATCTCGCCAGAGGTCGGTCGATGTCATACTTTGATTTATGGTTGAAATCCTGTGGCGATTTTAAGGTGGTGTTGGTGGTTGGTTGCTCCAACAGAGATTCAGAAGCATTTTAGGAAAGTAGATACCGTAAACCGGGGTGACTTTGATAGGATTTTGGAATATTTTCCAACTGGTAAGGTTTTTCTCAAGACTATTATTTTTAAAACATGTACTGGGGTAGGCCATGCAAAGTCTATGCAATATTTTTGAAAAAAAAAAGACTTTTCAATAATGTTTAAAAAAAACTTACAATAAAAATTCTAAGTTTAAATTCCGGGGCGAGTCATAGTTTTTCTTGACAAAATCAGATTTAAAGTGTTCAAACAATATTTTTTGTCAAATGTACCATCCCTAAGGTTGCTGATATATTTTTTTAGAAAAAAATAAATGTGTTATTTACTTATCTTTTTTTTTAAGCTTTTCAATAAAATACACATACATTTCAGGTAAAATTGTTTAAAAGTTGGTATTTTGCCTGATATTAGTTAAATATAGTGATGTTCATAAAATTATCGATTTATGTTGCATTTTATTCTTGATGAAAAGCATGAATCACAATTTTTCACAATTTAATTGAAATTTGTTCAACTGAAATTGCCTTTAAATGCGGAGTTTTTTTTAATTGTGTTTCATAAACACGCATTATTTATTATTTACAAACTTAATTAACCTTCTCCTAGCGAAAAATTGTCCAAAGAATCCAAAAATGCTTTTCGTTTTCCGATTCAAAATCATGTTCATTGAGAAATCATGACACTTTGAGAAGTTTGAAATAACGCCTTTCACCAAATTTTCTTAATTAAAGTTAACTAACTTTTTAAACTTTTCAAAATTTTATGAAATGTTCTTCTTGAGATACTTTGAGCACTTCTCTAACACGGTCAGTATGATTTGTACTCTTCATTTTGCGGAAAAATCTCAAACCTATCAAAGTCACCCCGTTTTACGGTACTTTGCAACAATTCTGTACTGAGCAATTCTCTGAGAATTCGGTCATTCGATTTTTTTCGTATTTTTTAATCCGGCTGAAACTTATTTGGTGCCTTCGGTATGCCCAAAGAAGCCATTTTGCATCATTAGTTTGTCCATATAATTTTCCATACAAATTTGGCAGCTGTCCATACAAAAATGATATGTGAAAATCAAAAAATCTGTATCTTTTGAAGGAATTTATTGATCGATTTGGTGTCTTGGGCAAAGTTGTAGGTATGGATATGGACTACACTGAAAAAAAATGATACACGGTAAAAAAAATTGGTGATTTTTAATTTCACTTTTTGTCACTAAAACTTGATTTGCAAAAAAACACTATTTTTATTTTTTTTTATTTTTTGATATGTTTTAGAGGACATAAAATGCCAATTTTTCAGAAATTTCCAGAATGGGCAAAAAATCTTTGACCGAGTTATGATTTTTTGAATCAGTACAGATTTTTTCAAAAAATCGAAATATTGGTTGCAAAAATTTATCAACTTCACTTTTAGATGTTAAATTGAATTTGCAATCAAAAAATACTTTAGTGAATTTTTGATAAAGTGCAGTTTTTCATTTTTTCAATTTAGTGCCCATGTTTGCCCACCTTTGAAAAAAATATTTTTGAAAAGCTGAGAAAATCTCTATATTTTGCTTTATTTAACTTTGTTGATACGACCCATAGTTGCTGAGATATTGCTATGCAAAGGTTAAAAAACAGGAAAATTGATGTTTTCTAAGTCTCACCCAAACAACCCACCATTTTCGAATGTCGATAACTCAGCAACTACAATTTCGATTTACAATGTTAAAACATGAAACATTCGTGAATTTTTCCGATCTTTTCGAAAAAAATACTTTCCTGGGTTCGATTCCCATCTGCCCCCAACGAGGAAGTATAGGAAATATAAATCATGAAACTCTGAACATGAGAATCAAAGTCACTTGAGTCGGGGTTCGATCCCCCGTCCTTTGGATTGGTAAGCAAAATGCTAACCACTAGGCCATCGCGACTTGGTGAGCTATGACTGGAATTAGGAATACTGTTACTATCAACTATATACGCGCTGGGTCCTTGTCCATTTGACAAGGGTTCGGAAGTTCTAAATAACGTTTGAATCCGATTGGTGCAAACGTTCTTCAGGGCGGGGCTTGTTGATAACGCTGAAGTACCTCGCGCTCGGCTAGCCAGCGTAGAAATGGGTCACCGAAGCTCGGCAGAGCTAACACCTTCCAAATGCCTACGCGAGTTATTTGCATGTATAACGTCATGATTCGAATTCCCGGACGCTTCGAAACCCGGACACTTCATCTTGTTTTATCAATTATTTGGATATAAGTTCGCATTATGAATGTCAAAACTGTGTTATTTGATAATTTTTTACATCAACTTTCATTTAAAGTTTGTTTGAACGCTTTAGTTAATGTCAAAACAATTAAATAAAATAAAATAATAAGATTACCAAAAATACGAAACATTTCACGTGAAATATTTCATAGGCGTCCGAAGCACCGGGAAGGCAAAGCAGAAATTTATGGTTTTGATTTCCCTAAATTTAAGCATTTTTTTATTTAAAATATCGATTGTTTTGATGTGAACAGCTTATTTCAAACCTAAAGAATGCCATTCACTAACATTTCAATCCAAATTTGTGCGATTCATTAGCAAAAACGAGTGTCCGGAATTCGAAGCAAAAGTGTCCGGATTTCGAATCAGCTTTTATCAGTGTCCGGGATTCGAAGCACAACAAGTCATCTTAATTTTCAAATTCAGATGAAAAATTGTTAGAAAAGACATATTTTGCATGCATTCTCCTAAAAATGACTGTTTATACTACATCCTGATGATATTTCTTCATTTCCAACTTATTACATGATTTTTTGTCAGCTATAACGAAAATGATATGCTACTAAGTGTCCGGATTTCGAATTTGTAAGAAGCGGCCGCGTGGTCCCGTTTGGTTGGTTGCACACACGCACACACACACAAAAATCAGTATTTGGAAAAAGATTTTCAGATCAATTTGAAAACTTCAGCTGTATTATACGGATAAATGAGGACAATTCGATTCTAACTTTTCAAGCAGTACTATGTCTGAAATCATACATTCTCAAATATTAATAATTGACTAAATATAAATAGTTGCTTATGCAACAAGTTGCAAAAAGAGGAATTTTTCAGCACGAGTCGTATTTATCCAACGAGATTCACCGAGTTGGAGAAATACGACGAGTGAAGAAAAATTCAAGTTTTGCAACGAGATCCATACAACGTTTTTCGCAATTCCGAAAAACACCCTTTAAACAGAATTATGGGACAAATGTCCATGCATTGAGTTGATGAATCGTTTAAGTCAAAGGAAATGTTGAAAAGTATAACTTTTTCTAACAAGTGCTGAAAAGTTTAACTTTTCAGCATCCATTTCAGTGCTGGAAAGCAGAACTTTTGAACGCGTTGGAAAGGTCATTCAAATACCTTTCTAACAATATGATAGCATGACGGGGTTTCTTACAAAAGAAAGGTTTAAGGTTTGCTTTTAGAAAAACGCTTTTTTCAGAAATCTTAAAAAAGTTGTGTCCAGCGGGGAATCATCCCAGAAAAAAATCCTATTACTTATTTGAAGGTTATGATGCGCTCTTTCGCGCGCTTTTTTTTTTGATGCGCTCTTTCGATTGAATTTTGACCCGAAACCCGAAACTTGATTTTTGAGAGCTCTTTTTCTGAAATACTCGGGCGATGTCTGAATCCGCTCTTAAAAATTTGTGTCTTCCATCATTGAGAAAACCGCTCGTAAAACCCACAATTTTTATATTTCAGATTTGCAGTCGTGGGGTCGGAGACGAACATTTTATTTTTCGATTCATAATTTTTGACCAGTAAATGTGGTCAAAGCAATTCTTAGAGGTATTTTTCGGACAATTTTACAGATAACACTATCAAATGAAAAGAATTCAGTTTCAAACAAAAAGTCATTCGAAAACATGCGCCATAAACTGCTTGGGTCAAAAATTTGAAGCTCTTCAAAAATGTATTTCCAGAGATATAGCCATACTAGTGTTTTTCGTCTTATTTTTATTCTATTTTTTCCTTTTAAATTGTTGGTTTTATACAGACATGTATAAAACATGTCGTCAAGTCGAAGCATAAACGCCACCACATTTACGCTTGCGCGTATTACGCTGCGCGTGAAAGTGTTCTTTCTGGCTTCTCATAATAGATCGACAAAGTGCAATATCGATACATATTTTTTTAAGTTAATCATAGACTTACATTAAAGACTGAGTACCCTTTATTTTTTTCTAATAATGTAAGTCCAATAAGTTTTTCTTAATTAAATACAATTATCATGCAACCCATAATAATTGCCAACCTCCTGTGGCCGAATGGTTACGGGTTTCGCCTCATAAGCGGAAAGTCATGGGCTCTTCTCAGGGTGGCAGCCTTAGGTTTAAGTTCAGAGGTAGCAGCAACCGCATGAGTATAAAACGGTTGCTTTACGTGCTCTTCAAGCATGTGATCGATCTTGGGATATTCTTTTGCGCCTCTTCCCACAATACTTTCCTCGTGTCTTCGCATGTAAATAATGCCCAGCCGATCGGTATTGCATTGCAGTCCAGTCGCATTGTCCAGATCAGAGCAAAGGGAACACCGCATGAGTAGCGCCGCAAAAAGACAATAGGGACGTGGCGTTACATCGAGCTGCCACCTGGTTTTTTAAGCGCAAGAGTGAAAAAGTGCTGAGTCATCGTCTAAAAATAGACGGCGTCCTATCTCGCCCAGCAAAATGAAGTCGATAAAGTAGTCGGTTTCGATGAGAAAAAGTGGAAAACGTGGTCTAAAAATAGCGACGCCATCCCCCTATTGTCTTTACAAGACCCCGCGCGGAAAATAATAGCTGCTGGGAAGAGCTTGAAAAATGACACGAAAAAATTGTCACCGCGGTTCTAGCGATACATAGCGCACAAGGCACAAAGAATGGAGTTTACAGCATCTGGATGTAACAGCACTTTTCCTCTCAATAGGAGTCCTTGTAATCAGGATTCCGTGTCTTAATACTCAAACAGAAAAAAACCCATAATAGACTTCTGAAATTTAAAAAGAAATGCATTCGAGGTTTAGTCTTTAAAACATTCGAAGCTTTATGTCAAATTCTCACTGGGTGGTATCATTATGTTTCTGAAAAATTCATTGCTCCAATATTTTTTCCGGAGTTTCATCATTTTGTAAGAAAGGCTCTATTTCACTTCTGGTGATATAAAATCGGGTTTTTTACAAGATTTCAATCTCCAGCTAAATCTTTTTTAAGCTTAACTTTTGAAGTACTTTTCTACACCCAAACAGCGGTCGCATGATTGTGATGCATAGTGGCATGAAAGTATATCAGAATCTGCATGAAATCTGTCCTCATGCATTTTTTGCGATATAGGGTTATGACATTTTTGCCCGATACCGACAATTATCGACATTACCGACGGCTATTTGGTTCTATTGCACAAAAAATCTTACCAGAACGTGGATTAAACCATCAACTTCTTGGTTGTTGACTTGACACGCTACCACCGCGCCATGGACGCTTGATGATTAGAGAGGGACAGAGCACCAATATATTCTTCTCTCTGAAGTTTTGCACGAGGACGCGCTTGCATTATACGTGTTGGTGAGAACTGCAGAACGCTGACATGTTTGCGCGCGGGCAAAAATGAGCTATGAGCTTGCTGCAAAAACTGTTATAAAATGTAACATTTACTGCAGCAAATCCACTGCTGCAGATTTTGATATATTTATTTCCTTTGGGTGTAAACTTCATAGCATTAACTAGGGTCTTCTGGGACCCCAAGATCCAGACACACGCACAGACATTTGTTCAGAATTTGATTCTGAGTCGATAGGTATACGTGAAGGTCGAATAAAAAAGTTCATTTTTCGAGTGATTTTATAGCCTTTCCTCATTGAGGTGAGGAAGACAAAAACATATTCAAAAACATTGACAAAGTCACATAAAACAAGTTAATCTTCCAACGGTACAATGTTCTGAAATTCCAAAAGTTCTTTTTTCTAATGCATAACTAACTTAAAAAATTGATAGAAAAAATGATTTTTGGTAAAAGTTTAGATTGAAGCCCGCCTAGAGACGAGGTTGGGTTGTAGAGGTTTGATTAACAATCTGCCATTCAAACTTGTGTAAAATGGGGTCGCAGAACTCGAGTCGATTTTAAAAGTGAAAAAATAAAAATAAAAATCGAAATATAACATTGTCCGAAACACTATTATCCGAAAACTTGTTATAAATTCGGATGATTGAGTCTGGGTAGTATTTTGTTGCTCATTTTCTATAAAAATGTTTAAAATATGATTTTGTTGATTTTGAAAGTAACAATATATTTACAAAAGCCAAGCTAAGTAAAAATAAAAAAAAAACGGATAAAAATAAAATTCTATAGATGCGAACCAGACTCCATCATCCGAAGGTTTGGATAATCGAATTACGAACAAAAAAATTGTTTGGTATTTTTTATCATTTTATTGTTTTTAACTTTCAATTCGACTTCATTCGGGTCGAACTTGAATAGATGATTGCCTATTAAATAACAAAAGGCATATTTTTCAAAATTTCAACACCGCCATTTTGGCCTCCATCTTGGTTTTAATATTTTGAATCAGTTTAGCGTAAATTAGGGGTCATAACTTTAGGCCGAAAATGAAATTAAGCCAACGCAAAAAAAAAATCGTGATTCGATTATCCGAAGTGAAATTTTTCCGAGGCCTTCAGATATGGACTGAAATGACTTTTGATTAAATGAAATGAGATCTAGAAATTCTATGATAGGTGTAATATTCAATGAAATTTGCTGCTAATATCAATTAAAATACAAATTGCACATCAAACTAAGCATTAAACATATTAAAAAAAAAATCATTCATAAAATGATTTCAATCCCATTGCGATCTCGAATGGCAGCTATACCAGTCATATGAAAATAAACAAATTAAAAAAGTTTAATATTTTGTTAAATTCTTCAGTACTTCATCAACACAACATTATCACACAATACGAAGTAATATTACTACAAAGCCACACTTGCTCTACGCTCCCGCCCTAGTTCTCTCTTGTTCAATCTCAGCACAAGTGCACTGTCAAACTGTATGCAGTCTGCATTTTCCATCCTCTCTTCCCCCTTTGCATTTAACAAGAATATCGTCACTGTCGTGCTGCCTTGCCGTATGTTGTTAGTTTATTCAATTCACTTGTAGAAATTTGCTGCTTCCTTGAAAGATTATATTGTCCAAAAACTGATGTTAGAGTTGGCAGATTTCTAAAAGTTTAGTTTTCAACTAATTATACTAACATAATCTATTTTAAATGGCTGTAAAATTGTCTTTTTATCTAGTTTTGTAAAATTAAATTCAAAAAACCTTAACCAACCAATGCATAGGTTTAAAAACAGGAAAAATGATGTTTTCTAAGTCTCACCCAAACAACCCACCATTTTCTATCGTCAATATCTCAGCAGCTAATGGTCCGATTTTCAATGTTAATATATGAAACATTTGTGAAATCTTTTCGAAAAAAATATTTTCAAAATTTTCAAATCAAGACTTACATTTCAAAAAGACCAAACAATCAATACAACGCCCTTTTGATATGTTAGTCTTGATTTAAAATTTTTAAAAATATTTTTTTCGAAGAGATCGGAAAATTTCACGAATGTTTCATATATTAACATTGTAAATCGGACCATTAGTTGCTGAGATATCGACATTAGAAAATGGTGGGTTGTTTGGGTGAGACTTAGAAAACATCAATTTTCCTGTTTTTAAACCTTTGTATGGCAATTTCTCAGCAAATAAGGATCGTATCAACAAAGTCCGAAGAAGCAAAATATAGAGAATTTTCTCAGCTTTTCAAAAATATTTTTTTTCAAAAGTGGGCAAACATGTGCACTAATTTTAAAAAATGAAAAACTGCGAATATTTTGAAAAAAGTTACATAAAAATGGCTATAACTTGAAAACGGTGCACTTTATCAAAAATTCACTAAAGTACTTTTTGATTGCAAATTTGTTTTTATATCGAAAAATTAAGTTGAAAAATTTTTACGACCAAAATTTTGATTTTTTGAAAAAATCAGTATTGATAAAAAAAATCATAACTCGGTCAATGATTTTTTGCACAACCTGGAAATTTCTGAAAATTTGGCATTTTATGTCCTCTAAAACATATCAAAAAATAAAAAAATAAAAATAGTGTTTTTTTGTAAATCAAGTTTTAGTGATAAAAAGTTAAATAAAAAAATCACCAAATTTTTTTTACAGTGTATTATTTTTTTCCAGTGTAGTCCGTATTCATACCTACAACTTTGCCGAAGACTCCAAATCGATCAAAAAATTCCTTCAAAAGATACAGCTTTTTGAATTATCATACATCATTTTTGTATGGACAGCTGCCAAATTTGTATGGAAAATTATATGGACAAACTAATGATGCAAAATGGCTTCTTTGGGCATACCGAAGGCACCAAAAAAGTTTCAGTCGGTTTAAAAAACACACAAACAATCGAATGACCGAAATCCTAGAGAACTCAAGCAAAACATTGTAAAAGGCACGTTGTCGATTTTCAAAACATTGAGAAAAATCAATTTGAAGTTTGGGAAAAGTTTTTCAAATCCTATTTTGATAGAACTGTGAGAATTTGAAGGATTATTCCCTTAAAAGAGGGAAAACTATTACGTATACATTGCCTAATGTTCAAATTTACCAACAAATGATTTTTATTCGAGAAAATTCATAAAAAGCAACATAGACCCTGCAATAAAATTTGTGTTCCAAGCGATATGTGTTGGCCCTTTGCGTTTTAATACCTTTGTAAACAGTGGCAGTTTCACTTTCCGTTTTGGCCCCAGGCCAAACACGATTCTGTTTTGTTTATGTTTATGCTTTGTTTGTTCGGCCAGTGGCCAAAACAGAATTAACCAAAACAAACTTCACTTTTCTTTTTGGCCTTTTGCAGCGAATTTAGTTTTTCGGTGTTTTAATTTGATTTTTGAGGTCTTTGAATGATTTTTGTGATATTTTTTGCAAAAAAGAGATCGTCTGACACCTAAAGCTGTAGGCAAAGTGGTAGGTGCAATAAAGTAGGGATTTTTATCCCTCAAGAATTGATTCTGAAGAATCAGAAAGAAGTTTCCGTTACTTCACGATAGTTCTCACCACTCCCCAAGGATCAAAATAAACGCAGGTAAGTCTGATAGCATTGTGAAGTGCAGTTGAATGCCCTGTTAACATATCAATGTTTCAGTAGGAGCTGTGAAAAATCACGAAGTCAAAGTGACCAAGCTGTCAGGAACTTGTTGCTGCCGAAGCAGGGCGGTGGAAGACGCCCGCTTGGTGATGTACGATTTGCGCTTGGCTCTAGGCTTGGCCGTAAAACTATTTCCGCATAAGTTGTCTGGACTTTCCTGCGGGCTGTGCAACTGTTCGTCGTTCCCGTGTTCAAGTGGGCCAGGTTGATGATCGTCCTTTCCGACGCAACCGTAAGTGAAAATGTGCTTCGTGGCAGGCTTTGCACGGCATAGCTACTTCGTTGCATCACGGTCGCTGGTTGTTTTAGCAAAGGGCCATACTTTGTTTTGATTTTTGTTTTGAAACGGCGTTTTGTTTGTCTCTAGCACTAACACAATTTCAAAACAAAACAAACCAGTTTCCATATTGACCCTTTGGTACAAGGGGTCTATGTGAAGGATGAAAACAAACAAGATTTCATAAACTTAGGTCTTTTGCAAAACTGTATTTTTTTCAACTAACAATCTACTTATTATACTTTTCTCGATATGTAGTGATAGTTAACGACTGAAAGCATCGTTTGCAGTAAAAATCCCGTTTGTTTACATTTTGACTTTGGACCTTTTACAATGTTTTGCTTGAACTGTTCTTATTGTACAAATAACTCAATTTGATAAAAATCGGACTGCGTCATAACAGCACAATTGCAACGACATGCTGTATTTCACGTGTTTGTGCAAGTATGAGCTCCCCCCCCTCCTCCCCCCAATAACGCCATATTTGGCACGAGTGAGAGAAAACGAGAGAGTGAGAGAGGAAGCGTGAGCAACACTTGCGACCGGGTTGCACATCTCGTTTATTGGCCAATGCACTTTTCTCTGTTTGTCTCCCGTCTAGACGGAAATTTCAGATTGCATTTACGTTATGTACGGTGCACATGCAATCCGACGATCCGGTGGCGGCGGCGGTGGCAACGATGACGACGACGATGCACACACAGCAACAGCAGTCCTGTGTCGTGCGCTGGCAAGTTTTTCGGGAATAAACACCAAGGGAATGGGAACGACGACGACGTGCATGACAGCGCGGGGTTATGACTTGGGATGGAAAGTAGGTGTACGAGGGGTACGGGCGATTCGGGACAAAGTGTTACAAGTTTGGGGGAGTAACGAGGAAAGATTGTGCTCGGATGAAATTTATGTTGAATAGTAAAATTATTTGTTTCACATAATCGTGTTTGCTAATTATTAGTATATTGATTAATTTCAAATTGAGCATTTATATGTTTACCTTCTCAAAAATTTATTCAAGATTTAAGTGTTTTTGGCAAAGTTTTGATGATGAGGGTTTTTTTTTGAAATTTTAGGACCAAAGGTCAAATAAAACAATTCAACGACAAAGAAACTAAAAGATTCGTCAAATATTAAAAATGTCACAGTATTTATAACAGCACCGCTGACAACTTCAACTTTATCAAGCTCTTCTGGAAACCATCAGCTTGCTTTGTTGCATGAGCGTCGCGACGCCTACCCTGCATCATTTCTGCCGTATCAGTAAGTGCTGCCAGAAGTTGTTGTTTATTTTATAAACGTAACTTTAAGCCCACAGTAATTTGGAACCCCGCGATGTTCTGTACGATCGGGGTCCCAAATTAATTTGGTCTTAACCTACCTGCCAGAAGAGAGTGAAGAAAAAGTTGAAGTTTTCAGCGGTGCTGTTATAAATTCTGTAATATTTTTATATATTTGATATTGATTTTACGGGTTGAATCTCATCTAAACTTCAAATGTAAAGCGTAAGGTTCTGTCGCAACCAATCAAGCTCATGTTTGAGATTCGGGTTCAGTACACCTAGGGGATCATGTCCTGAAATGCCCGCAAAAATCGACCATTTTGTTACATCCTAATAGACACGCGACAATGATGGAAGTGAAGTTTTTCAAACATTTAATGGTGCACATCAACCAGAGCTTTAAACACCTCTAAACTACTGTCTACAAAATTGTTTACAACAAAATTTGACAACTTTTACAATAAGATTGTTGCAGAATTTATAAACTATAAACTTGCAAATTTGGGACTAAGAAGCCAACAAGTTCCTTGGTTGCTATGCACTAAGGTGACAATAAAAAAAACTACTTCAGGGATACCCTCTGAATTAATTTTTTAGGCAAACAATAGCAACTGTGCCATTTTTGAGCCGAAGCGGTTAAGATTAAAGGGTCGCTATAGATCATTAAAGTTGTTGAAAACAAATCTTTTCATAAAAAAAATCGTCTTCTTTGAATCGCTGATAACTCGTGTGGGTTAACTTGGATCGTTTTTGGTCTTCGACAAAGTTGTTTGTCATAACATTTTACATCAGAATCTCACACTTGACAATGATTTAACGTTGCATTTTTGTTAAAATTCTCATGCATTTTTGCTATTTTTTCTATACAATCTCTTAAGATTTTCCAAAATTTTCAGTTTTACTTTTCACCCTACTGTGTATCCTCAAAGATCGCGACCGGTTGGTTTTGATTTTCAATCCGCTTTTTTATCGTCTTCTGAGGATTTCTATTGAAATCTTATCGGCTAGTTCTGGAGGATCTAATGAGTCGTAGTGGAATAGGCGGAGATAGTGAATATATCCGGGTTTCGATTCCTTGTTTGGATTTGGAAGAACCAAGGGTCGCTGCTGATCTGCCTTTTGTAAGGGAAGACGTCGCTAAGCTGGGTTGGAGCCTCAATCACGCAGATGGCAAGAAAATCTTGGAAAATTTTCGTTGTGGACGGTGATAAGCATCGTATAGCCAAATTTCGTTGATAGAATTCCGTTTTGAGACAATATCGTGGTTTTCCTATAAACATAGGAAAGATCATAGCAAAAGAAACACTTTCACGTCTTTCTATCGGCTTGTTTCTTGAGAAGAACCTAGGAGTTGACGATTGGGACAACATCTGGATGTGTCTTTTGAATGTTTACTGATTCTTGGTGAGAGCTTTCCGTCATTATTTGCAAGACATTATTTTATTCCCGTTTATTATTTTACTATAAATCAAATAACCTTCCTACCCCTGCCCTACCTTCCTATTCCCCAATTCCAGTTTACTCAACTCCACATCTCCCGTAAAAATATGATTCGATGCCAAATTTACACCAACACACCTCACCTAACTGATTCGCAACATTTGGTACGGTATGTCCACGCATCCTTCCTTCTCTGTAGATTCTGTGAAATGTGATCCGTTCACAGAATCCTCTCTGCGGTAAACATAACGCAGTAGGGCTGCCCGCTTTAATTTGTGTTGTATATTTTGGGTGATTGCGGATGTACTGCAATTATTAATATTGACAAGAAAAGTGCTTGGGCGTAATCTAATCACAAGACTTTCCAGCATGCTTTCATCGAACAGGCTGCGTTTGTGTTAGATAAGATTTGATTAGATTAATCACTCTACTGTGCATTTTTAAGAATTTTCGATTATTAACAAAACTTAAGACATTTCAAAAGGTTGATATGTTTAATGGTAATGTTTGGCCAAAAGCGATCCTCAGCTGTTCACAATAGAAGAATTGGTCCTGGAAACGTAGCAAAGTTTTCTTACGATGTCCCCAAAACAATCCTTCACAAATGATCAAGCTTCTTTGATAAGAATCTGTGAAAAAGTCAAAAAATATTGAACAAACACTTTGACCTAATGTCACCCCCACTGACGGTGTGCAAATAAAATCTTCTTAGAATGCATTTTCAACGATTCTTTCAAAGGGGGGAATTCCCTTTGACAATGACGTTCTGACAGTAGTACACATTAAAGCCATCAAACCAGCAACAGTGGGTGCATCCCGACTGCTCAGCAGAAGCGCGAAAAGTGCATGCAAACGCAGAAAATGCAATGAAAATCGCTTCAGAGTCAGAAATCCAACAAAAAGTCGGGTGCAATGGCAGCATGGTGGTGGTTGAATACATAAGTCTGTCCACAGGAAGAAGAAGGGGGTTTGCGCCAGAATAGGAAAAAGGGCACCCCCCTCCCCTCCTTCTCTGTCTCCCTCTCTGGAGTGCATCGGAAAACTCCTTTCTGGCAAATATAGAGCAGTGTCCTCGGGTGACTATGTGGCGAAAAAAAGGGGACCGGGAGTGTTGCAATGTGAATGCTCTCGGGTTCACCACCCACCCTCAAATGCACTTCTCCTTTTTTGTGTCCCGAGGGAAGGTTCACTTGGTCTTTCTTTGTTCTAGAATGGTGCTGCACTTTCACTATGGTGTAACTAGGAGGGTTGAAAACGGGAGACCGATGTTGAGGACAATCACTTTGACGAAGTCGGCGACATTTTACGATCAAACAGTTACGACTAGTTGTAACGCGACGTTTGATGGTTAGAAGTTGTTTGACGACGATTTTGGTTTATTGAATTTCTGCGATTGATGGAGTGTGCTACCAATCTCTATCGATCTGGTTTCCACACCTCGCAACAATGTTACGTCCCAGACGCAAAGATTCCTCTCCGCGTGGTCTGGCCAAAAGACACGGCAGACCAGCCCAGGCGTCCATAAATCATTTTTAATTCGATTCCCGTTTGCGCGCGGATTTTTCCCGTAGTCCGGAGTTGCAACACGCCCATTGCACGTCAAATTAAGCTCACTTTTTTCAACACTCACGAGACCGTCCCCCCCTTCTTCTGCCGTTGTTGCTCCAGTTTGGCTGGAAGTCGATTTCATTTGGTCCGGATGCGCCTGGAGTCATGCCACCAGCACGGCACCACCAGGAGAGTCACATTTCCTCGCGCCACTTCTGCCGTGACCAAGCCACGCGGTCATTTATCATTGATGCAGACATAAAACTTGGCTTATTAGATCCGAAGTCGATTGGATTGGGAGGGATAAAACACAGTATTTGGGGTGAATGGGGACATGGCGGGGTGGGGGAAAACATCGGAAATTCACTGCTCACAGATGTACACGAACAACCATACAAACACTCGCGCATGGCGAACAAGGTAAGAGCAAATTAAATTCCCTAATTTGACAATTTTTATTGCCATTCGTGAAATAACTCATTTTCGGGATCACTGGAGACTTGTTTTGCTTGTTTTCTGGCGTAGGAGGATGAGCTGAACGCTGGACAGCTTTTAATTATCGGAACTGTAGAAGTGTGTTGACATGAATGATCAACTTTAACTAAGAAATGTTACATTGATGGGTAGTATTTTTTTAATTTAAAAACACTCATGAAAGCTGAACTGTAAAAAATCTAATCTAATCTAATCAGACCCTAGCGCAGCCAATCTTTCGAAGGGATCCTGGAGAGTGCCTTAGGTTAGATGACGCCTAGCACTCTTCTTATCATTTATTAACATTTGTTGAAATGCATTGAAACATCACAAGCGTTAAAGCGGCCAGGCCTACTGCGTAAAGCCGTATCGCAGAGATGACTCGTCATTGGATTGAGTTTGAGCACTGAGTGTTCGAACAACAACACAGTTCTGAATCGACAGGGGAGGAAGAAGCGTGGGGACACACCACCATACGCTCCGAGATTTTGGTTGTATTCGTTGGGAGCACCATGCTAAGAAGGTTTGGTACTCCGGGATCCCTCTGGGATGGGACACTGTATTTCCACGAATGCCCTGGACTCTATTTGCCGTGGTTATAGCGCCACATGAAAGCTGAACTGTAAAAAAGTGTGTTTTTTGATTGAAAAATCATTATCGTGATAAGACTATAGAGCAAATCCCTGGGAATTTGGACAACGATTATTATGTTGTATTGTTTGATTTAGATGAAACTTTGTGTTATTTTATCTATGACCAAAAAATAAATTTTCCATCGTTAGTTCGTCCATGCAAAGTTCAGCTACAACTTTTTTCAGCCGTCCATATAAAATGGCAATATATAAAATGGCAATAATTGCACTCTTGCAAAGAGATTGCAAAATAATATTTTTTTAAATATAATTTTTGGCTAATGTTTCGATGACAACAAATGCCAATGGTCTAAATTTGTTTGTCAGATTTTTTTTTGTTAGTTTCAGACTTGAGTTGCATTTTATTTTTCTAGAGTTTAATCATTTTCCCGAAATTCCCGAACATAGTCACTGTAGATTAGGGTGACAATAAAAAGTTGACCTCAGGGATGCCCCCTGATTTGATTTCTTAGGCAAAAATAAGAAATTTTTTAGCGAGATCAGTTTATGTTAAAGGGTCACTTTTAATTGTTGAAATTGGTGAAAAAAATCTTTTCATACAAAAACTTTTTCTTTAAATCACCCATAACTCATAACATGACTCATCAGAGTTAACTCGGATCGATTTGCGGTCATGGACAAAGTTGTCTGTCAAAAAATATTACATAAAAATCTCATACTTGACAATGATCTCACGCATTTAATGCCACCTTTTGATAAAAAATTTAAATTTGTGTTTTTCCTCATATATTTTTGCATTTTTTTTTCAAGCAAACTTCAAAGAACAATAGCGTGCCTTAAACCTTAACATATTTGGCGACAAATTGGCACAATTTCATATATTTACCTGAAAGGTCGAGCTAGGGGGTTCCTCTTAAGATTTTACAAAATATTAAATTTTTCTTGTCACCCTACTGTTGATGCAAGATAATTTCTTAAGGGCTGCGCAGTTGGGTCATATTTCAAGCGACTCCAACTCCGGCTTTCCGGTTCCTTGGCCAAAATAGTTAGACCCGTATTTTTTGTTTGGCCATTAGGGTTACCTACGCCGTGTTAGGGTGGTTCGAAAATTTGTCATTTTCGTCGATTTTTTCAAAACACATTTTTTTTTTAAATCATATCTCCGCGCAATTTCATCTGATTTTAGATATAGTAAGAAGTTTCTAAAATGTAGCTTAACATTTGAAAAGGTCGTATGAAAACTTAAAATGCTGTTTTGAAGGTCTCGGGACCAAAGAGCCTAAGTCTGAAAATATGTTTACCTGATTCCTTGGAAAATTTTGCGTAACACAAATATAAATGGTGAGGTTCTATTTTCAATTTTCTGAGATACGGGTTTTATTAAATAATAACTGGGATTTTCGACGTGCCATGCGCGTAAATGAGAAAATGACGAAAACGGCAAAAAACTACTTTTTTCTCCCCCTTCTATCCCAGCAATAGTGACAGGTTTTTTTTTTTGCAAATTGTTTTCCTGTCCGTGTCAATCCCAACATAATTGCTTTATTGTATCCATTAAGGGCTAAGAGAACCAGCTGGGAGTTTTTTCAGTAAAATTGAAATATCTCGAAAACGATACATTTTCTCAACAAACCGACCCGACATTTTGTAGCCAACATTCTTACGCACCTACTGGTTAAATATGAGCTTGATTGGTTAAGTCTAGCCTGAGTGGTTATCTTTTTAGTAAAAGGTACTAAAACACCTTGAAAATTGCCTCATTTTCCTCCCAACTTTTATAAAAAATAAAAGCGTTTTTGAAAAATCTAAGCTCGACAGTTTGTAGTCGAGACAATTACCTGCATTTTGATATATATATAAAGTCATACTTTAGTTGTAAAATAATTGAGTGGTTATCTTTTTCCCAAAAAATATCGAAAACATAAACAAATTCGCGCAGAATTGTACTCTCTCATTTTGTCTCGAGCTCGCGTGCTGACAGTTCGTTTGCAGTGGTGCCAGAATGTTTTCTTTATATTTTTCAAAGACTTTTTAAAACTTTATAATTTTTTTATGAAGTTAGAAATATCAGGTAGGTTTTTTTTCTGAGGTTACAGTGAGTTGGTGGTCTACGGTCTGTTGAGAAGTTCTAGGACATCTACCAACTCTACGGAGTTCAGATATGAAGGTCAACCTGATCAATGGCTGCTTATATCAATAACTATGAAGTTGGAACATCTTCAGGTAGCTTCAGTGAGTTACAGTGGGTAGATCCATGGTCTGTTGAATAGCTCTGAGACATCTACCAACTCTACGGAGTTCAGAGATGAAGGTCAACCTGATCAATGGCTGCTTATATCAATAACTATGAAGTTGGAACACCTTCAGGTAGCTTCAGTGAGCTACACTGGGTAGATTTATGGTCTATTGAGAAGTTCTAGGACATCTACCAACTCTACGGAGTTCAGATATGAAGGTCAACCTGATCAATGGCTACTTATATCAATTACTATGAAGTTGGAACATCTTCAGGTAGCTTCAGTGAGTTACAGTGGGTAGATCCATGGTCTGTTGAATAGCTCTAGGACATCTACCAACTCTACAGAGTTCAGATATGAAGGTCAACCTGATCAATGGCTGCTTATATCAATAACTATGAAGTTGGAACACCTTCAGGTAGCTTCAGTGAGCTACACTGGGTAGATTTATGGTCTATTGAGAAGTTCTAGGACATCTACCAACTCTACGGAGTTCAGATATGAAGGTCAACCTGATCAATGGCTACTTATATCAATTACTATGAAGTTGGAACATCTTCAGGTAGCTTCAGTGAGTTACAGTGGGTAGATCCATGGTCTGTTGAATAGCTTTAGGACATCTACCAACTCTACAGAGTTCAGATATGAAGGTCAACCTGATCAATGGCTACTTATATCAATTACTATGAAGTTGGAACATCTTCAGGTAGCTTCAGTGAGTTACAGTGGGTAGATCCATGGTCTGTTGAATAGCTCTAGGACATCTACCAACTCTACAGAGTTCAGATATGAAGTTCAACCTGATCAATGGCTACTTATATCAATTACTATGAAGTTGGAACATCTTCAGGTAGCTTCAGTGAGTTACAGTGGGTAGATCCATGGTCTGTTGAATAGCTCTAGGACATCTACCAACTCTACAGAGTTCAGATATGAAGGTCAACCTGATCAATGGCTGCTTATATCAATAACTATGAAGTTGGAACACCTTAAGGTAGCTTCAGTGAGCTACACTGGGTAGATTTATGGTCTATTGAGAAGTTCTAGGACATCTACCAACTCTACGGAGTTCAGATATGAAGGTCAACCTGATCAATGGCTACTTATATCAATTACTATGAAGTTGGAACATCTTCAGGTAGCTTCAGTGAGTTACAGTGGGTAGATCCATGGTCTATTGAGAAGTTCTAGGACATCTACCAACTCTACGGAGTTCAGATATGAAGGTCAACCTGATCAATGGCTACTTATATCAATTACTATGAAGTTGGAACATCTTCAGGTAGCTTCAGTGAGTTACAGTGGGTAGATCCATGGTCTGTTGAATAGCTCTAGGACATCTACCAACTCTACAGAGTTCAGATATGAAGGTCAACCTGATCAATGGCTGCTTATATCAATAACTATGAAGTTGGAACACCTTCAGGTAGCTTCAGTGAGCTACACTGGGTAGATTTATGGTCTATTGAGAAGTTCTAGGACATCTACCAACTCTACGGAGTTCAGATGTTGGATACGGATATTATAAAGTTGTGATTTTCATATTTTTTTTGTATTGACTGAACATTGCGAGGATTTGATCAAAAAGGCATTTTGTATCTTATTAGGCCGTTGCAAATATTTTTTGAAGTTTATGTCCCTCGACTCTGGCCAAAGTCGGGGCAAACAAATAAAAAAATTGAAAAAAATAAATTACAAGCCATGGTTAAAACATTTGAATGAAAAAAGTGTTTTAAAATGCATTCTATGCCTGCCCATATGTTTTGCAATCTTTAGTTTTCATAATATCATAGCATTAGCGTTTTATTGTCGACAGTTTTGTTTTTTTTTTTTAAATAATGATTTTATGTAAGTTAAGTATTTATTTTTGAGTTTTACGATTTAACTATACTCTCTTTTTCATAACTTACAACTTTGCTTGAGACTTTAGATGATTTAAACAATTCCTTCCGAGATAGGCAGAAAATGACCAAGAAGGTTAAAATTACCTAAAAAAAACCAACAAACAACGACATCCTTTCCAAGATACGGATTTTCAAATATATACATACCATTTTTGAACGGACAATTCATGCAAAATGCTTTCGATTTTGAGAAATTCTCTACCAAAACCGGAAATGGATTTTATTTTCATTTTTTGATTTGGCTCAAACTTTGTGGGGACTTTCCTTGTGACCAAAGATGCTATTTTGGGTCATTGGTTCACCCATACAAGTCTCCATAGAATTTTGGCAGCGTCCATACAGAAACGGTACGTAAATATTAAAAAATCTGTAACTTTTGAGTGAATTTTCAGATCAATTTTGTGTCTTCGGCAAAGTTGTAGGAGTTGTTGAGGACTATTGAAGAAAAAAAAGTTACATGAAAAATTAAAAATTTGTTTTTTCACAAAAGCTCAACTTCCCAAATAATATATTTTTTGATTTTAGAGAATTTACATATCATCATAACATATCAATTTCAGGGGACAAAAACTGCAACTTCTTAGCTATAACGAAGCATGGTCACAAAATCTGCCACTGAGTTATGAATTTTTGAAAAAAAAAAATGATTTTTGGAAAAATCGAAATTCTTGAATTTTTTGATCAATTGCAAAAAAATATTCATAAATTTTTTTAATCAACTTTAAAGTTTTAAAAGAGCCATCAATGTTTTTGAAAAGATCGGAAAATGTCACGAATGTTTCATGTTTTAACATTGAAAATCGGAAAATTGGTTGCTGAGATATCGACATTAGAAAATTATGGGTTGTTTGGTAAGACTAAGAAAACATAAATTTTCCTGTTTCTTTTTTCTTTAAGCCGCTGTATCTCAGCAACCAGAGTTCCCATATTCAACGTCTCTTAGACAATTTAATAGGAAATTTTCAGAATTTTCAAAACAAATATTTTCAGATGTGGTTACTCATGATCACTGTTTTTAAAAATCGAGAAACTTCAAATATTTCGCTAAAATCAAACTTTCGGTGGCTATATTGAAAACGGAGCCCCTTATAAAAAAAATTTTGATGTACTTTTTGATTGCGAATTCAATTTTATATAATGAATTACGTCATTTTTTTGTATAAAATTCGATTTTTTCTAAAAATCACTATTTTCCAAAAATGTATAACTCGGCGGAAATTTTTTTAACCATGCTTCTCTATGACTCAAAAGTTGCAGTTTTTTGTCTCCTAAAACAATTCTCGAAAATCAAATAATACATATTTTGAGACATTTAATTTTTGTGAAAAAAAATCGGCGATTTTTTCCGTGTATCATTTTTTTTCTCAATAGTCGTAAACAATACGTACAACTTTGCCGAAGACACCAAATTGATCAGAAAATTCACTCAAAAGATACAGATTTTTTAATATTAGTACGGACAGCTGCCAAAATTGTATGGGGTCTTGCATGTGAGAACCAATGACACAAAATAGCATCTTTGGTCATAGCGAAGGTCTCCACAAAGTTTGAGCCAAATAAAATAATACAAAAAAGGTCGAAATCGGCTGATTTCGTAGAGAATAACTCTTTTTGGGATAAGGAAGCCAACTATAAATTTTCAGCCATTATTTAGATTTTCCCGATATTTCACTGATATTATCGAGAAATTTGAAAAAAAAACTTTTATTTCTTAATATGTTGTTCGAAATATATCTTTGATCTCTAATATAGCCCACAATAATAAATAGTTGAAAAATATGTTTATACCTCAGTGAGTTAAACTTTATAGAAAAGAATAAAAAAAATCTTTATTTGGGAAATACGTTGCAAACATTTAAAAAAAAATATTCCAGCCAAAAACTGTGGAGTTAATTACGATAAAAATCGAGATCTTGAACAATGTTTGGTCTTTTACTGTATTTTCGTATTTTGGAACAATTTATAGTACTGGAATATCGCGATAAAAATTGAGTTCTGGAACAATGTTTTGTAATAAATTATAGTACTGGAACACAAAACTCACAGTTTTTTTTCAGAAATATGTATCTAATACTTGCTGACACATTTTGCAACTAAAAACTGTGGGGGTCGTCACCATAAAAGATGAATTCTAGAACAATGTTTGATTTTTGTTGTATTTTATGTATTTTTGCAATATTTTTTATTACTTGATTATTTTAATAATGTGTTTCCAACACTTGTTGAAACATTTTGTAATCAAAAACGTTGGTGGTCATTGCTTTAAAAATCAGGTTCTCGAACAATGTACGATTTTCACTGTATTTACGTATTTTTTTAATATTTTGTAGTACTTGAATACAAAACTTTTCAGAATATTTTAGAAATATGTAGCAAACATTTGAAAAATAAGCTCCTATAAAAAAATTTGGAGATTATTACATTTTTGTAATTTTTTGTAATATTTTGTAGTACTTGATTACAAAAGTCTTCAGATTTTTTTTTTTAAATATGATGCCCACATTTGAAGAAACATATTACAATTAAAGATCATTGCAATAAAAATTTAGTACTAGAACAATTTCGGATTTTTATGTATTTTACGTATTTTTGTTATAATTTAAAGTATTTCAGTACAAAACTCTTCAGATTTTTTTAGAAATATGTTTCCAACACTTGATGAAACATTTTGGAACCAAAAACTGTTGGGCTTATAAAGATTAATTCGAGTTCTAGATCAATTTCTGATTTTTAACTCTATTTTACGTTTTTTTTTTGTAATATTTTGTTGAACTTGATTACAACACTCTTCAATTTATTTTAGGAATATGCTTCTAACACTTGAGGAAACATTTTGAATCCAAAAACATAGTCATTGCCATAAATATCAGGTTTTCGAACAATGTACGAATTTACTGTATTTACGTATTTTTGTAATATTTTGTAGTACTTGATTACAAAACTATTCAGATTATTTTAGAAATATGTTGCAAACATTTGAAGAAACATGCTCGAATAAAAAATGTGGAAATCATCGCGATAAAAATTGGGTTCTAGAAAACTGTTTTGTAATAATTTATAGTACTTGAATAAAAAACTCATCAGTTTTTTTTAGAAATATGTATCTAATACTTGATGAAACATTTTGCAACTAAAAGCTATGGGGGGTCGTCACGTTAAAAGTCGAATTCTAGAACAATGTTTAATTTTTATTATATTTTACGTATTTTTGTAATGTTTTGTAGTATTTGAATACAAAACAGATTGCTTTTGAAATATGTTTCCAACACTTGATGAAACATTAGGCAACCAAAAACTTTGGGGGTCATTGCTATAAAAATCAATCACACACACAGTACGTACTTTAGGATTTTCACTGTATTTACGTATTTTTGTAAAATTTTGCCGGGACCGTGGTGTAGGGATAAGCGTGGTTGCCTCTCACCCAGTCGGCCTGGGTTCGATCCCAGATGGCATCTCGGTCACGCCTTCCGTTGGACGGGGAAGTAAATGTTGGCCCCGGTCTAACTTGGAGGTAAGGTCGTTAGCTCAGTCCAGGTGTAGAATTCGTCTCCGTGGGTCCTGTCTCGATGGAGTCGCTGGTAGGCTGTTGAACTCATAATACAAAGGTAGTAAGTTCGAATTCCGGGGTGGATGGAAGCTAAGGTGTAAAAAGCGGTTTGCAATTGCCTCAACAACCAAGCCTTTAGACACCTAGTTTCGAGTAGGGATCTCGCAATCGAGAACGCCAAGACAATGTGAAGAGCGAACAATTTATTTATTTTTGTAAAATTTTGTAGTGCTTGAATACAAAACTTTTCAGATTATTTTACAAATATGTTTCTTACACTTGAGAAAATATTTTTCATACAAAAACATTGGGGGTCATTACTATAAAAATCAGGTTCTCGAACAATGTACATTTTTTAACTGTATTTACGTATTTTTGTACAATTTGGTAGTACTTGAATACAAAACTCTTCAGATTATTTCAGAAATATGTATCTAATACTTGAGGAAACATATTGCCACTAGAAACTGTGGGGGCCGTCACGATAAGAGTTGAATTCTAGAACAATGTTTGAATTTTACTGTATTTTACGTATTTTTGTAATATTTTGTAGTACTTCAATACAAAACTCTTCAGATTGCTTTAGAAATATGATTCCAACGCTTGATGAAACATTATGCAAACAAAAACATTGGGAATCATTGCTATAAAAATCAGATTCTTGAACAATGTACGTTTTTTACTGTATTTACGTATTTTTGTAAAATGTTGTAGTACTTCAATACAAAACTCTTCAGATTGCTTTAGAAATATGATTCCAACGCTTGATGAAACATTATGCAAACAAAAACTTTGGGGGTCATTGCTATTAAAATCAAGTTCTCGAACAATGTACGATTTTTTGAAGTGTTTACATATTTTTGTAATAATTTATAGTACTGGAATACAAAAATCTTCACAATGTTCTTGAAATAATAATTGATGATTTTTACATCCGAAGTAATATGGATTCAACGGCATAATTATTGGTATCACGTTCATGCGGCACAAAAATATGCCTAACGCCATGCTGACAGCACGGTGCAGACGGCGAGAGAGAATAGAGAGAGAGAGCAGCGCGCGGGGAGAGCGAAATGTAGCAAGCACAAAACGACAAAAATCGGAGCTCGGTCTTTCACTTAGCCCTTAAGATAGAAGTTTTAGTCACAGCTGAAAGGACCCCAAAACTCTGTTCAGACCCTAAAGAAACTATCTACTTGACGATAAATGAGTGAAATAAACTGAATTGAAATGAATTGAATTTGAACTACTTTTTTCACTAAAAATGCGATAACTTGATAATTTCAGCAATGACCTATACATGTTAGGGTACCAAAATTGTCGTAATTAGAATACGCAACTTTTGGTACCCTAACATGTATAGGTAATCGCTGAAATTTTCAAGTTATCGCAGTTTTAGTGAAAAATGTGATTTTTTCCGTTTATGTTTTTATGTTTTTTGAATCGTATCTCAGAAAATTACAAACATAACTTTACCATTTTTTGATTTGTTACGTAAAAACTTCCGAGGAATCAGGTAAAAATATTGTCAGACATTTGCTCTTTCGTCGCGAGACCTTCAAAACAGCGTTTTAAGTTTTCATACGACCTCTTCAAGTGTTGAGCTAGATTTTTGAAACTTCTTACTATTTTTCCCAAACAGCCAATTTAATCATCTTTCTTTTGCGTCCAAGACAGCTAAAATCAGATTAAATGGCGCGGAGATATGATTTTTTTTAAATGTGGTTTTTGCAAAAATCGACGAAAATGGCCAATTTTTGGACCATCCTAACACGGCGTAGGTCACCCTAATGGACAAACAAAAAAATACGGGTCTAACTATTTTGGCCAAGGAGCCTCCAGAAAAATCTTGAGCCCGATCGGAGAACTTTTTTTCGAATCATGCTGTTTTCGTGGGGAATTGTTGTATTGTTCCTTCGGCTATTTTAGGACTCTTAGCCAATTATGAGCAAAATCGATTAACATATTTTTTACCAGGGGTGTGTTTGATGGGCTTGAGCTAGGTAGATGCGCATTTGGCTGAGGGCGCCTACAGTGCATACATGATTTTTAGGGCGCTGACAGTCACTAACTGGTATGTGAGGCGCTTATAGTGGAAACGTATTTTTAAACTTTCAAAATAAAACAAAATCCTAAAGTACCTAAACATACACATGGTTCTTGATGGTTAAACAAAGCGTAGATTAAATTAAAAATAAAATATGGTAAATTTACCTATTTTAACAAAGTAGTACTTATATAACGTAAGTTTAATTTTGGGGATTAAAGATTACTATTTTTGCATAAATTTTATTTTTTGGTACGATTTCTGTTGATATTTTTTTTTCTGTGATTTTGAATCAATATTATTAGAAATTAAAAAAAGTCTTGTCGCAAAAAGAACGATACACGCCTGTGAACCCGTTGCCGAAACTGCAAGGTTTAAGAGGGCTAGATTATAAGGTGTTACGTCGATTCCGCATTATCAGAAATAAAAGTTATTTTATGTTTTTGATTTTTTTTTTTTGCATTCAAAAATGTACGCACCTTCCCGCAAATTTATTTTAGGAAAATTTCAAAAATTCTTTAACGGTTAGTAAGGTAATTCGCTTGGCTAAACACTTGCTAGAAAGTGTCAAAGATTTCAAGAACCTATAGGTTTGAAAACATTATTTAGTAAACAAACAGTGACTTTTGCCCTTAACTTACACAAACTTAATTTTTGAAAATTCATAAAAATGACTCTAAACCTAGTCGTAAACCCTTTCTTTGTCCCGTCGTACTCGATAATGAAAATGCCCATCCCCCAACGTGGACAAATAAAAATGTTATCATAAAAAGATAACTCTATCTACACATAATTAAATTTGATCCATTTTGGAATTGATAACAAAAATTCAATCCAGAAGTCAGAATTATATATTAACAGAGTATCCAGATCCACGGTAAGTTTCGGAGAACAAATCTAAGATAAAAGTGAATATTTTTTTATCGATTTTAATGTATATATCTATGGAAAAATCACATGAAATTGATAGAAACACGTACATTCATATTTATCAAATTTGTCATGAACATGCCTTGAATGACTTGAACGGGACCATCCATAAACCACGTGGTCACTTTAGGAGGGTATGGTGATTGTCCTCGATCCATACAAAAAAGTTTTTTTTTTGTATGGACAATTGTCCACAAGAGGGGGGGAGGGTGGTGGAGGTAACAGATTCCCAAAAAAGTGTCCACGTGGTTTATGGATGGTCCCAACTTGAAAATAACATATAAAAAAATCCTTATTCAGTTATCCGAAAAACACAATTACTTAATAAGGAAAGGAGGCAGAATTCCTAAAATAAAGGAATTTCGTCCTTTTTTTTATTTCAGTGTATGGCTTTTGAACTTTATCTTTGCAATCAAATCGGAGAAAACAGATTGACTAGCTCTCAATAACATAATCTGATGCGATTTAGTATTACCTAAAGCGTCCAATTTCCCAGGGTTACAAAATTCCCGGAAACGGTAAATTTTAAATTTATCCAAAATTGTTCTTATATTGGTTCTGGTTAATATTCTTCAACAAAATTGTATAAAATAGCAACTTAAATGATCAAATTAAGTGCGAGGGTCAAATAATGCCTTAACTGTTTGAAAAACATTTTCAAGAAAATATATTGATATTCTAAATTTATAGACTATTTCTAAATTTACTAGTATTTTTTTTGCAGTGATATTTTGTCCAATCACAGTCTTTTGACGGCGAGTAAAATGAATCCATGCTTCAAAACCATAACATTGCTATTGAATATGGCTCTGTGAACAGTTTGAGAGAATATGATAAAGAATAATATTGAGACGACGTTAAAATAAAATACAAATTAATGCAGAAAATATGGATTTGTTGGCAAATCGTTTTTCTTGAACAAATCTTACTTCTTGGAGCTCATGAATAAATAGATAAGCATTGAATTCACCTTAAAAATCAGCTTTTTCACCTAAAATATCATTTTCATAAAATCACCTTCTACATAATACGAAGTAGTTTTTTTTATGATTCAGCTTAATAAATGATTTCGTCTAAAAGAATTTTCATAGCAATAAAAGTAGTTCAGTTCATATTAAACCTCTTACGCCCTTGTTAGCTCAAGTTTTTTTTCTTGATATTAAACTGTTAACACTTTTTAACAAATTTACCATTTTTTTTTGAATAACCCTCTCTGAGACATCAATTGATATTTTTTTCAATTTTCATCCAATTTGGCCATGGTAAACAAAACCGTAATAGTAGTTTATGCAACAAGTTGCAAAAAGAGGATTTTTTCAGCACGAGTCGTACATTTATCCAACGAGGTTCACCGAGTTGGATAAATACGACGAATGCTGAAAAAATCAAGTTTTGCAATGAGTTCCATACAACATTTTTTGCAATTTCGAAAAACACCCATTGAGTGAAATTTTAAGTCGAATTTTCATGTATTTTGTCAATAAATTGTTTAAATTAAAAAAATGTTGAAAAGTGTTACTTTTCGAAACAAGTGCTGAAAAGTTTAACTTTTCAGCACCCATTTCTGTGCTGAAAAGTAGAACTTTTCAGCATTTATTTTGAAAAGTGTTTCTATTCGATTCTGTTATTTTTGGTACAGAAAAGTAGGCTATTTCGTCGTCAAGAATGACAGGAAAAGTAAGTAGTTTCACGACGGAATTGCAAAAAAAATATAATTTGATCTTGGCAGAACAGGATACCTAAGTTTTAAATGATATTACAACCAGAATTATAATAGTTAATTTTCATTTCATAATATCGTAATTTTTGTTGCTCAACGAATAAACAAGATCCCAGTTGTGAAAGCTTCAGAAACTAATATTTTTGAAATATTTATACTTTGATATGAAATTTTCAGGCGAACTGAATGGTTATAAGAACAATAAATTGAAATGAATAAAATAAAATTGAGTTTTTCATTACTATTTTTTTGAAAATTTAAAAAAATGTGCCAAAAAGTTAAGAAAATTATGAAACTATATTATGCGCAATTATCGTTACTTTTAACGGCATTGCTTTATTGAGACAAGAAATTGATATCAAAATTTTATTTAATATCTTTAAAAAAATAAATATGAGCATTCAAAATGTCTCAGTTAACGCTTCCTATTGTGTAACTAAGCGAAATTCGCATATTTCAGCTAGTAACGAACAAATAATGATATTTTATTATGAGAACTTGTTCCGAAAATTGTTCTTAGAGATCTAATTGATAAAGTCTAGATTATACAAAGTGGAATCAAATTAGATAATTTAGAAGAATATGTGCAATTTGCATAGATTATGTATATGTATTAGGATGTAACAAAAATTACATTTTGGCGGGCATTCAGAGGTTTGTTCCGGTGGTCATACTGAGCTCAAATCCCAAATATGAGGTTGATTGGATGTAACAGGAGCTGGCGCTTTGCATTTGAATTTTAAATGGGATTTAACCCGTAAAAGATTTTTTTCAAAATGTAACTTTTAAGGCACTTTGGCCACTGAAGCGCTTATTTTCAACATCACTGGCGTGTAGGCCCGATTCTTGCACATCTTTTGGTATATATAACATTGATGTTTGGAGCACCCCGGAGCTCGGTACAGACATTCAAAGTTTGGCATTTTTTCGAAAAATCGATCCCAGCATAATCAAATGGTGTCTCGGACGCCGCGAGATGCGACGTAAATCTTTTTTACGATTCAGTAGCCAAAGTGCTTAAAAATATAATAAGCATATTGTTTCAATCAATTTTCAGTGACTTTCCAAAGAAAATCTGATAAGATCGTTATAAAATTCTTAGATTCTTAGAAGAAGTTGCACTTGGGGCTAAATATTATATTTCAATTTACCCTCAAAATTTCGGGAAATAGACTTTCTTACAAGGTGCAAAATATCAGACCTACCTTATTTATCTAGGAGAACTCTAAATAATCACACCGTGTACATTGTACACTGTATGACTTAATTAAAATCAAACTATGTTTCATTTCCAATATTGATTCTCGATCTATAAAGTAAACGAAATCACTTAGTAAAGTCCTCTACTAGAATAAAGTTGCCACATAGAGCGATTTGTTCTGAGTCCCTATCACTTCGAAAAAAGCCTTAACCAGAAGCGAAGATCTCTTTCATCAAAAAATAAAACAGCAATTAATAAAATAATATTAATGGTACTGATTTCAAAAGTATTCTTTTTTCAAAGCTTCGGAGTAAATGTTCCGAAAAACTCTACCCGTCAAAAATCATCCTCTGTTAGAGGATAAAAAGAGTAAGTCAGCCTACACAAGTCATCTGTTGGAAACATGTTAACAAAGCGATGCATAAGGTTTGCATGCCCTGTGAGGCTGTTGCTGCGAAGTGGTTGTTCAAGAATGCTACACCGTTAAATACTGTAAGCACAGAGATAAAGGATGAATTGCACGTATTTACAATATGAAAGATGATAGTGTTCTCATAAACATTGATGATCGTGCCAAAAAAAAAAAACGCATTACGCAAATGAATGACGAATTAGATTTTGCGCACTACCAAACAAATAAAAAATAAAACAATGCGATTGTGCTTTTAAAACGAGCTCCAACATTTTTACCAATTCGGAGTATCGATTCACCTGAAGGGTAGGCTTACTCCTTCAATATGAGAAAGTCATTTGAAATCATTGGTCCAAATTTGATACATTTTGGTGAGCGAGTTGGCTTCTCTCGCTCTTGGGGAAACATATAGTTGCGTGAGCACAACAACCAAAAATCATTTAGTTAAATAAAAAAAAACTTATGCATCGCAAGAGTGACAAAGCTAAATTTAAATAAAACAAACAACAAACCATCGCGCAGCGATCGCGCATCGACTTAACGATTAGCGACTTTGCGACAGACTGCGACAGCACTACCTTGAAACACTGAAATGTTTGGTTGACTTTCCAGAAAGAGTGCATATGACTTGAAAAAAAGAAAAGGGCGCTTCAAAATTGAGCCAAGAAATTGGTGAAACTTGGTGCAAGCCCTTTTATGGTCAAAAATATCGTTTAACTTGAATATTTTTCCTTAAAAAATAAATAAATTTAAGCAAACAGCTAAGTAGATGTCATCTACTCAAATCTACCCATAAGCACACCCCTGTTCAATTTTTTTTCAGCCATAAGGGCGCCTCCAGTCAAATTTTCATATTGAGAATTTCAATACATTTTTAAGTCGTAGGGCGCCTCCAGTCAAATTTTCATATTGAGAATTTCAATACATTTTTAAGTCGTAGGGGCGCCTCCAGTCAAATTTTCATATTGAAAATTTCAATACATTTTTAAGTCGTAGGGGCGCCTCCAGTCAAATTTTCATATTGAGAATTTCAATACATTTTTAAGTCGTAGGGGCGCCTCCAGTCAAATTTTCATATTGAGAATTTCAATACATTTTTAAGTCGTAGGGCGCCTCCAGTCAAATTTTCATATTGAGAATTTCAATACATTTTTTCGTAGGGGCGCCTCCAGTCAAATTTTCATATTGAGAATTTCAATACATTTTTAAGTCGTAGGGGCGCCTCCAGTCAAATTTTCATATTGAGAATTTCAATACATTTTTAAGTCGTAGGGGCGCCTCCAGTCAAATTTTCATATTGAAAATTTCAATACATTTTTAAGTCGTAGGGGCGCCTCCAGTCAAATTTTCATATTGAGAATTTCAATACATTTTTTAAGTCGTAGGGGCGCCTCCAGTCAAATTTTCATATTGAGAATTTCAATACATTTTTAAGTCGTAGGGCGCCTCCAGTCAAATTTTCATATTGAGAATTTCAATACATTTTTAAGTCGTAGGGGCGCCTCCAGTCAAATTTTCATATTGAGAATTTCAATACATTTTTAAGTCGTAGGGCGCCTCCAGTCAAATTTTCATATTGAAAATTTCAATACATTTTTAAGTCGTAGGGGCGCCTCCAGTCAAATTTTCATATTGAGAATTTCAATACATTTTTAAGTCGTAGGGCGCCTCCAGTCAAATTTTCATATTGAGAATTTCAATACATTTTTAAGTCGTAGGGGCGCCTCCAGTCAAATTTTCATATTGAAAATTTCAATACATTTTTTAAGTCGTAGGGCGCCTCCAGTCAAATTTTCATATTGAGAATTTTAATACAATTTTTAAATCCTAGGGGCGCCTTCAGACAAACTTAATTTAAAAATATCGCTCCTCGACTTGGCGACTTTGCGACAGACTGCGACAGCACTACCTTGAAACACTGAAATGTTTGGTTGACTTTCCAGAAAGAGTGCATATGACTTGAAAAAAAGAAAAGGGCGCTTCAAAATTGAGCCAAGAAATTGGTGAAACTTGGTGCAAGCCCTTTTATGGTCAAAAATATCGTTTAACTTGAATATTTTTCCTTAAAAATAAATAAATTTAAGCAAACAGCTAAGTAGATGTCATCTACTCAAATCTACCCATAAGCACACCCCTGTTCAATTTTTTTCAGCCATAAGGGCGCCTCCAGTCAAATTTTCATATTGAGAATTTCAATACATTTTTAAGTCGTAGGGCGCCTCCAGTCAAATTTTCATATTGAGAATTTCAATACATTTTTAAGTCGTAGGGGCGCCTCCAGTCAAATTTTCATATTGAGAATTTCAATACATTTTTAAGTCGTAGGGGCGCCTCCAGTCAAATTTTCATATTGAGAATTTCAATACATTTTTAAGTCGTAGGGGCGCCTCCAGTCAAATTTTCATATTGAGAATTTCAATACATTTTTTAAGTCGTAGGGCGCCTCCAGTCAAATTTTCATATTGAGAATTTCAATACATTTTTAAGTCGTAGGGCGCCTCCAGTCAAATTTTCATATTGAGAATTTCAATACATTTTTTAAGTCGTAGGGGCGCCTCCAGTCAAATTTTCATATTGAGAATTTCAATACATTTTTAAGTCGTAGGGGCGCCTCCAGTCAAATTTTCATATTGAAAATTTCAATACATTTTTAAGTCGTAGGGGCGCCTCCAGTCAAATTTTCATATTGAGAATTTCAATACATTTTTAAGTCGTAGGGGCGCCTCCAGTCAAATTTTCATATTGAGAATTTCAATACATTTTTAAGTCGTAGGGGCGCCTCCAGTCAAATTTTCATATTGAGAATTTCAATACATTTTTAAGTCGTAGGGGCGCCTCCAGTCAAATTTTCATATTGAGAATTTCAATACATTTTTAAGTCGTAGGGGCGCCTCCAGTCAAATTTTCATATTGAAAATTTCAATACATTTTTAAGTCGTAGGGGCGCCTCCAGTCAAATTTTCATATTGAGAATTTCAATACATTTTTTAAGTCGTAGGGCGCCTCCAGTCAAATTTTCATATTGAGAATTTCAATACATTTTTAAGTCGTAGGGGCGCCTCCAGTCAAATTTTCATATTGAAAATTTCAATACATTTTTAAGTCGTAGGGGCGCCTCCAGTCAAATTTTCATATTGAGAATTTTAATACAATTTTTAAATCCTAGGGGCGCCTTCAGACAAACTTAATTTAAAAATATCGCTCCTCGACTTGGCGACTTTGCGACAGACTGCGACAGCACTACCTTGAAACACTGAAATGTTTGGTTGACTTTCCAGAAAGAGTGCATATGACTTGAAAAAAAGAAAAGGGCGCTTCAAAATTGAGCCAAGAAATTGGTGAAACTTGGTGCAAGCCCTTTTATGGTCAAAAATATCGTTTAACTTGAATATTTTTCCTTAAAAAAATAAATAAATTTAAGCAAACAGCTAAGTAGATGTCATCTACTCAAATCTACCCATAAGCACACCCCTGTTCAATTTTTTTCAGCAATAAGGGCGCCTCCAGTCAAATTTTCATATTGAGAATTTCAATACATTTTTTAAGTCGTAGGGGCGCCTCCAGTCAAATTTTCATATTGAGAATTTCAATACAATTTTTTAAGTCGTAGGGGCGCCTCCAGTCAAATTTTCATATTGAGAATTTCAATACAATTTTTTAAGTCGTAGGGCGCCTCCAGTCAAATTTTCATATTGAGAATTTCAATACATTTTTAAGTCGTAGGGGCGCCTCCAGTCAAATTTTCATATTGAGAATTTCAATACATTTTTAAGTCGTAGGGGCGCCTCCAGTCAAATTTTCATATTGAGAATTTCAATACATTTTTAAGTCGTAGGGCGCCTCCAGTCAAATTTTCATATTGAGAATTTCAATACATTTTTAAGTCGTAGGGCGCCTCCAGTCAAATTTTCATATTGAGAATTTCAATACATTTTTAAGTCGTAGGGGCGCCTCCAGTCAAATTTTCATATTGAGAATTTCAATACATTTTTAAGTCGTAGGGGCGCCTCCAGTCAAATTTTCATATTGAGAATTTCAATACATTTTTAAGTCGTAGGGGCGCCTCCAGTCAAATTTTCATATTGAGAATTTCAATACATTTTTAAGTCGTAGGGGCGCCTCCAGTCAAATTTTCATATTGAGAATTTCAATACATTTTTAAGTCGTAGGGGCGCCTCCAGTCAAATTTTCATATTGAAAATTTCAATACATTTTTAAGTCGTAGGGGCGCCTCCAGTCAAATTTTCATATTGAGAATTTCAATACATTTTTAAGTCGTAGGGGCGCCTCCAGTCAAATTTTCATATTGAGAATTTCAATACATTTTTAAGTCGTAGGGGCGCCTCCAGTCAAATTTTCATATTGAGAATTTTAATACAATTTTAAATCCTAGGGGCGCCTTCAGACAAACTTAATTTAAAAATATCGCTCCTCGACTTGGCGACTTTGCGACAGACTGCGACAGCACTACCTTGAAACACTGAAATGTTTGGTTGACTTTCCAGAAAGAGTGCATATGACTTGAAAAAAAGAAAAGGGCGCTTCAAAATTGAGCCAAGAAATTGGTGAAACTTGGTGCAAGCCCTTTTATGGTCAAAAATATCGTTTAACTTGAATATTTTCCTTAAAAATAAATAAATTTAAGCAAACAGCTAAGTAGATGTCATCTACTCAAATCTACCCATAAGCACACCCCTGTTCAATTTTTTTCAGCCATAAGGGCGCCTCCAGTCAAATTTTCATATTGAGAATTTCAATACATTTTTAAGTCGTAGGGGCGCCTCCAGTCAAATTTTCATATTGAGAATTTCAATACATTTTTAAGTCGTAGGGGCGCCTCCAGTCAAATTTTCATATTGAGAATTTCAATACATTTTTAAGTCGTAGGGCGCCTCCAGTCAAATTTTCATATTGAGAATTTCAATACATTTTTAAGTCGTAGGGGCGCCTCCAGTCAAATTTTCATATTGAGAATTTCAATACATTTTTAAGTCGTAGGGGCGCCTCCAGTCAAATTTTCATATTGAGAATTTCAATACATTTTTAAGTCGTAGGGGCGCCTCCAGTCAAATTTTCATATTGAGAATTTCAATACATTTTTAAGTCGTAGGGCGCCTCCAGTCAAATTTTCATATTGAGAATTTCAATACATTTTTTAAGTCGTAGGGCGCCTCCAGTCAAATTTTCATATTGAGAATTTCAATACATTTTTAAGTCGTAGGGGCGCCTCCAGTCAAATTTTCATATTGAGAATTTCAATACATTTTTAAGTCGTAGGGGCGCCTCCAGTCAAATTTTCATATTGAAAATTTCAATACATTTTTAAGTCGTAGGGGCGCCTCCAGTCAAATTTTCATATTGAGAATTTCAATACATTTTTTAAGTCGTAGGGGCGCCTCCAGTCAAATTTTCATATTGAGAATTTCAATACATTTTTAAGTCGTAGGGGCGCCTCCAGTCAAATTTTCATATTGAGAATTTCAATACATTTTTAAGTCGTAGGGGCGCCTCCAGTCAAATTTTCATATTGAAAATTTCAATACATTTTTAAGTCGTAGGGCGCCTCCAGTCAAATTTTCATATTGAGAATTTCAATACATTTTTAAGTCGTAGGGGCGCCTCCAGTCAAATTTTCATATTGAGAATTTCAATACATTTTTAAGTCGTAGGGGCGCCTCCAGTCAAATTTTCATATTGAGAATTTTAATACAATTTTTAAATCCTAGGGCGCCTTCAGACAAACTTAATTTAAAAATATCGCTCCTCGACTTGGCGACTTTGCGACAGACTGCGACAGCACTACCTTGAAACACTGAAATGTTTGGTTGACTTTCCAGAAAGAGTGCATATGACTTGAAAAAAAGAAAAGGGCGCTTCAAAATTGAGCCAAGAAATTGGTGAAACTTGGTGCAAGCCCTTTTATGGTCAAAAATATCGTTTAACTTGAATATTTTTCCTTAAAAAATAAATAAATTTAAGCAAACAGCTAAGTAGATGTCATCTACTCAAATCTACCCATAAGCACACCCCTGTTTTTTACAATATCTTTGATTTCATTTAGGTTTTGGCATTCAAGTTTTAGTGATAGCAGTTTTTCGAGTACTTATTTTTTTTCTCAAAAGTCTTATATAAGAACCCACAAAAAGACACTGAAGACACCAAATCGATTGGAAAATCTCTTCTCAAGATACAGGTTTTTGAATATTCACATTCTTATTTTGTTATTTTGAATGCAAAATTGTATGGAGTCTTATGTGCAAAAACTAATGATGCAATATGGCTTCTTTTGACACAGACATCACACGGTAAATTTCAAAGAAAAAAACTAAATTCATTCACCTATGTGGTTGGTGCCTTCCTCACTCTTTTCCAACAATGGGTGATATGTGATATGATGGGTTTGGACACAAATTTCGTCTAATTTCGTTAAGTTCCGAAACACAAAAAACATACATATCACTCAAGGGCTCATAAGTGGCATCATAAGTGGTCATAGCTTGAGACAGGGTTGCCAGATATTCAATGTTTTAGACTCGTTGAAAAGGTCTTTCGATAACCTTACCAACCATGGGTCGGATGATGGATCCGGACATTGTTTACATACATTTAAGTGAGATCCGGCTACAAAAAAGTGTTAATTTAATTTAATCGGTCTTTATCGGTGAAAGCTGACGCAAATTTTTGTCTCTGTACATTTACTGTGTGTTTCGCTCAGTACTTGTACAGATCCAAATTAGAAGGCTAAAAGACTTGATCACACACACATACTTCCTCAAACGGCCCTTCGCTGACTTAGTTTTCCGTCCTTTATATCTTCTTCTATGACTCTTAGTCGACCTATCCACCTAAAATTTCATTATCTTTCTTCTAAAATTTGCATCAGCTTTCACAGATAAAGACCGATTAAATAAAATTAACATCAGTTCTCGGTGACCAAACCAAAAAAGATAGGTCATTAACTAATAAACTTCTATTGTGTTCAACTTTATCAAGTTCATAAAAATTCGTGATATTTTATCAAAATAATTCTAGAATCCAAAGAATCCAGTTCGAGGAGACGCATTCCCTGCTTTGTTGGCTCAAGTACGACAATAAATAAATTAAATTGACTCAATCATTGACTGCGGCTGCAAACTGAGTTGACTGCATGGTTTTGTGGTTTTGCATCCGACAACGACGACGGACGCGACTTGCAACTGCCAAAATTGATGCTGCCCTCGTCCCGTCGACCATGATTCCCCTTCTCTCTGTGTGTCCAAAATGCGTTTTTCGGTCGTCGCGCCAGAATTTGTTATATGCAAATGAAGTGACGCACACAGAGGGCGACCGAGCGACGGGTGTGTGGCGGATGATGCACTTCCCCCGTTCCACCCTCACCATATGGAACAAGTGTCTGGCCCTCATTTAGCCTGCCGAAATAATGTTTGTATGTGTCTGTTCACGAACGACATAAAATTCGAAAAACGTCCGTCGGCTGCTCAAATTTGACTTGTCTGACTGTTGCTTAGGGGAGATACACCCTTTCTAATCAAACACCTATCTTCATCATATGGAGAGTTTGATGCTCAATTAAAGCTTCATAAATACTATTTAGGCTATAAACCTACCAGCAACAGCACCGCCTCAAGTAAGCACGTAAATTTAATTCAATTCACTTTTGATCATAATTTATATTTTGCGAGACCATTTCTCATCATTTTGGTGGCACACTCATCCGCACACAAGATCAAAGGTTAACTGCTTAACGAAAGTCGCCATCAATATCTTTCCACTTGCGCTAACGATTTCAAAGCGCTTCAGATATAAAATTGCTTAAAACTACCGGCAACATGTTCTTTCGCACATTAGTTAGTCACTCACTTGAAAACACAACAAGTTGCTCTACTCGTTGGTGTACTTGGTTTTAGTGAATTTCAAGGAACAATCCAGATTATCCAGCATCATTCAAACACGACCGCTTATAAGCCTTAGAATGGGCATATTTCCCATATTTGAAAATCTTTGGTTTTGATCAATCCTCTCAGAAAACAGTTTTTTTTTAAATATTTTAAAACATAATTTCCAACTTTGTGTTATGAAATTTTTTTTAAGCATTATTTTGAAAAAATGTATTACGCAAGAAAAAAATAATTATCGGCTTTGCGGAGAATTTCTGCTCGGTATTAATTTTGACGATTGACTTCATTATGAATATTATTGTTAATATTTAGTCCTGCTGTTTCAACGCAGTGGTGATCACTGATTGAGGTCTGCACTTCAGCGCAAATACTCCAACGATTTGTTTGCTTTATCTGGATTCTGGATAAGACTGGCATATTGGTGGTAAATTTACTTGTAATTATAGCTTTTATTTTAGTTCGATTTTTATCAAACATTTTTCTGCGATAATATATGGTATCATTAAGCTTTAAGCATATGTGTAAGAAAATGCTGAATTTAATATTTGACAACTTGTTGAATTTCGATAATATCCAACAGCACAAGGCACATGACATGAAAGCCTTTCACGTGACTGCAGTAGCAAACAACAACAAAATAAACAAACAAAAAACGAGCTGCTATCGAGTTCATTCACTTGCCCTCTCTTACTATGGTTTTACGGCTCACCGTTCTCTTTTCGGAGTCCTGGAAGGTGCTTCATTTATTCAAAACCCACCCACTTTTCGAACCAGCTGGTAGCACAAGCGTGGCGTGGGGTGTACTGTGGATTTGAGAAGGTGGGATTGAGACCCCCAAACATTTTAAGTTTGCTGATGCTTTAACGTGAAGACTTCCATCATTGCCATGATTTTTCATTAAATGATATAAATTTTGCGTCGCTTTCAATATTTTGACAAAATTCCTTCTACAATTTGTTTAGAATACTGCCCTACACATGCTGATTCCTTTTTGGAAACGATTATCCTATTCCTTGCGAAGTTATGGAAATCGTCATTAATCAATGATTGCCAACTAGGACGTCAATGATTGTTCCACAAAATTATATAAATTTTGAGACACATTTGATTTAGATCAAAAATTCCTTCAGTGGCTTCAAGAGGGCAACAACCGGCACATCGATGCTTGTGTGCTCTCTTATACTAACTGACATTTTGGTGGTTATGAGAAAATCGATTTTTTAACTTTGAATAACTGTTTCTGGGAAACTAGTCGACAAACAATTGTCCTAATAATTTTAAAGTATGCTCCTGACATAACTTAAGGTGAAGCCGTTGATCATTTTCGAAGAAAATTGATCATCACTATAAAATATTCTGTATCAAATTCAATTCAACGAATTTCTGCACCAAAAGGAATCAGCATGTGCCGGTTGTTGCCTTCTTGAAGCCACTGAAGGAATTTTTGATCTAAATCAATTGTGCTTCAAAATTTATATAATTTTGTGGCACAGTCATTGATGTCCTAGTTGGCAATCATTGATTAATGACGATTTTCATAACATTACAAGGAGTGGGATAATTATTACCAAAAGGAATCAGCATGTGTAGAGCACTATTCTAAACAACTTGTAGAAGGAATTTTGTCAAAATATTGAAAGCGACGCAAAATTTATATCTTTGAACGAAAAATCATGACAATGATGGAAGTCTTCACGTTAAAGATATGGTAAAATATGAAAACTTTTGAAATGCAAAAAAAAATTTGGCAGAGAAATTACGAAAAAAAATCATGCTTGCAATTAGCACAAGTGTGTCTTGAACAGTGATTTGTATGAGTTAGCACAAACGTGCACAGGGCGAATTTTGCAGTTGAGCTAAAATGCTTCTTCGATGGCAGAGTCGTGTATACTTCCAACGTGGCACTTGGTACAAAAGTGCGCAGAGTCATTTTATTGTAAAAATAGTAGTTATTTGTTGTTTCAATGTTTTTGCGTATTAAATTTGGATTGTTGTTAGTTAAGGAACATTTTTCTCAACAATACTTTTTTAATAGACTTGTTTATCATTGAATTTATTGTGAAAATTGTAGTTTTTGAGAGCAACTACCGTTAAAACTTGAATTTTATGAAGAAAAACTCAATGAAGTGTGAGGTTTCATAAATATAAGTATGATAATCCATGAAATAGCTTCAATAAGACCAACTATGACGAAAACCGAATAGTTCTACGCTTACAAACAGAAGAAAATGATTTCGTAAAAACTTTGAGCCAGTTTATTTTATTTCCATCATGTCATACGACCTTTTCAGAAATGCAAGATATCCAGGACACAAACCATAGAACTGTTATGGTAGATTGCAGTTAGAACAAGTGTGTCTCTTGCAATGAATTCTTAGTTTGTATCGAATAGAACAAAAGTGCTCCAAAAAAATCAATACTTAGTCTTTGAACATGGACGACCCCTACAGTTGTGCTAAGTGTGCACAACTACGTGAATGATGTTGTTACGTGTTTTTTTGGTTTGGACGATCCCTGCAGTTGTGCTAAATGTGCACAACTTCTTGAAGGGTGTTTGAGTTGGATAGTTGGGTTAGGTTAAGTGTGTACTTGGTTAGTGGATGTTGTTGTTACGTAGTTTTTTATTGGACGACCCCTGCAGTTGTGCTAAGCGTGCACAACAAGAGTTCTCAAATGAACCGGTTAGGCTAGGTTCACCTATTGGTTCGGCTTAAACCTCCCTTTGTGGTTCAATCCTGGTTCAGTGAACCATGAACCATTCGTTACACCGCAACATTTGTTACACCGCAACATTCGTTACACCGCAACATTCGTTACACCGTAACATTCGTTAAACCGTAACATTCGTTACACCGTAACATTCATTTCACCGTAACATTCGTTACGCCGTAACATTCGTTACACCGCATCATCCGTTACATCGTAACATTCGTTACACCGCAACATACGTTTCACCATATCATTCATTTCACCGTAACATTCGTTACACCGTAACATTCGTTACACCGCATCATTCGTTATACCGTAACATTCGTTACACCGTAACATTGGTTAAACCGTAACATTCATTTCACCGTAACATTCATTTCACCGTAACATTCGTTACGCCGTAACATTCGTTACGCCGTAACATTCGTTACACCACATCATCCGTTACATCGTAATATTCGTTACACCGTAACATTCGTTACACCGCAACATACGTTTCACCGTAAAATTCATTACACCGTAACATTCGTTACACCGTAAAATTCCTTACACCGTAACATTCGATACACATTCGATCATTCGTAACATTCGTTACGCCGTAACATTCGTTACGCCGTAACATTCGTTACACCGCATCATTCGTTACATCGTAACATTCGTTACACCGTAACATTCGTTACACCGCAACATACGTTTCACCGTAAAATTCATTACACCGTAACATTCGTTACACCGTAAAATTCCTTACACCGTAACATTCGTTACACCGCATCATTCGTTACATCGTAAAATTCGTTACACCGTCACATTCGTTACACCGTAACATTCTATACACCATAACATTCGTTACACCGCAGTATAGTTACACCGTAGTATGGTTACACCGTAAAATTGTTACACCGCAACATTCGTTGCATTGTAGCATTCTTGACACCGTGACATTCGTTACACCGTAAAACATCGCAATTAAAACATTTTTTAAGTCGTTGTACACACTTAGCACAAATGCAGGGGTCATCCAATCCAAAAAAAAACTACGTAACAACATCACCCACTAACTGATCTTACACTTATCCTATCCGAAAAATCCAATTTAAAACATTTTTTGAATCGTTGTGCACACTTAGCACAACTGCAGAGGTCGTCCAATAAAAAAAAACTACGTAACAATAACATTCACCTACCAATGTCACACTTAGCTTAACTTAGGGGTCATCCAATTAAAATAAAACTCTGCCACTAAATAATTATTTGACACACTTCGTCTAACTTACAACTTCTTCACGTATGTGAACACTTGTGCTAATTGCCTTCCAAAATAGTGCTCCATAATATTGCTCAAACTAGTAAGGACACCTGGCAATTTACCATAATATTATAGTATAATCGTATTTTTATGGATTTGCGTGTTTTCAAAAGGTCAAGCCATGATGAAAAATAAGAGAGCACTTCCATGATGCGTTCGAAAATGTCAGTTAGTACAAATGGTTGCAGGGCGATATCTCCGCATAGGAAACGAATTTTTCAGATCTCTTAGAAGCGTTTTGTAGGGAATTTAATTAGCTAGAAAATGTCATCATTAACTCATTTTGGCCTAAAAGTCAGTTAGTACATCAGAGCACAGAGGCATGTCATGCTGATTCATTTTTGTGGAGAAATTCGTTAAATTGAATTTTGTACAGAAAATTTTAGAGTGATGATCAATTATCTCCCAAAATGATCAACGGCTTTCAGTTTAATTCTTGATATTTTTTGGTTAAATAAGATCTAGATTAACATTTGGCAACGTTCGCAAACTAAAATCCGTTCAATTCAATTTGAAAAGTTGCAAAATCATTTTGTTCATGAGACATTTATACTGCTATGAAAAATTAAAATGGAAAAAAATAGTAAAGAATTTTTATTTGATTTTTTGTTAAATCACGATAATTCGTGATGTTTACAAGCAAATCCCTTATGTTTATATATCAACATTTATTTAATTGTCAGTTCTACAACTTTGTAAAATTTTGTATGAAAGGCAGAAATTTTGAAAAAAAAAATTCGGTTAAAGAAGCGTTTTTTCCGAATTCTGAGTATGCCATCAAATCGAACGGCTTTTATTTTAGTTAAGTTAATTTGTTTTGAATTTAATCAAATTTTCTCAAATATTCTAATTATTTGGGAATAAAATATTTATTTTCATGAAAGTACAAGTTTGTAATTAAGCAATTCTCTACAAAATCGGCCGATTTCGATGATTTTTATTTTTATTTTATTTTTTTTATTTGGCTCAAACTTTGTGGGGGCCTTCCCTATGACCAAAGAAACTATTTTGTGTCATTTGTTCACCCATAGAAGTCTCCATTCAATTTTGGCAGCTGTTCACCCCGAACTTTAAAAAATCTTGAAAAATCCAGTTTTTGACCGATTCCGGTTCTTTTGGTCACAAATGAAAGCTAAGAACGTCCCCTTTCCGAAACCAACCTGAAAAATCGGATTTGGTCACTTTGGCAACCGGGATTCGGCTACAACCAAAAAAATACCTTTTTGAGACCCCAACATTGATGACCTGTATCTCCGACAAATTATACCTAATCAGGATGCTCCGGTTTGCATTCGACAGGTATTTGCCCGTACTTTGACCAGGTGACCTACCGGTTTCGGAAATCCGGAACATCCAAAAATTTCATGTTTTACTGTTATTCACGTTTATGTGATACTAATACTTTCATGATAGTTGGAATTTGAACCACTCTGGAGTGTCAGTGGTCACTTCCGGGTAACCTGGAACCGGTTCTCGGGTACCCGATGAACGGCCATCTTGATTTTTTGTTGAAAACCCATCATGTTGCGTATCAAACTTCATGAAATTGAAAGATATGTCCATTTTCGGTAATGCCGTTATTCGCTGAACCATCATGGTCAATCTGAAACCGGTTACCGGTGACCCCTTGGGAACACTTCCGGAACATGAGAGAAACTCTATCATCCGACATATCAAACTTCATGGAATTGAAAGATATGTCAATCTACGGTCATGTCTTTGTTCACTGATCCATTCTAGCCAATCTGGAACCGGTTACCGGTGGCCCCTTGGGGACACTTTAAGAATATGAGAGAAACCCTATCATCCAACATATCTTTCAATTCCATGAAGTTTGATATGTCGGATGATAGGGTTTCTCTCATATTCCTAAAGTGTCCCCAAGTGGCCACCGGTAACCGGTTCCAGATTGGCTAGAGTGGATCAGTGAACAAAGACATGACCGTACATTGACATATCTTTCATTTTCATGAAGTTTGATATGCAACATGATGGGTTTTCAACAAAAAAATCAAGTTAGCCGTTCATCGAGTACCCGGGAACCGGATCCAGGTTTCCCGGAAGTGCCACTTCCACACCAACACTCCAGAGTGGTTCTGGCAATCGTGTATTGTGTTTTTTAGTAAGTTTTATGGATCAATTTCAACTACCATGAGAGTATTGGTGTCGCGCTCCGGCCGGTTCGTCGATTTTATCGCGAAAATCGTTGTCAGCCGGTACATCGCGGCGTGAAAATCCGTTGAGACTCTCCGGAACCTGCAGTGAACCGGTGGACATTAAAAGCAGTGCTCGACGATCGCGAATCCGTCATAATTCTCGCGAGTTTTTGTGCCGATTTGCGGATCAAATCGAGCCACAACAAGAACAATAAAGTGCTTCCCGCGTGGCAAGTACAATACCGTCGTCGTCGTCGCCTTCGTTCTTTCGCACCGCGATTGTGTTGTGTGCTGGTATCGTCGTCGTCGTGAACGAGCTGGGTGTAGTGCTGCTTGGAAGTGTGGAAGAAATTTCGACACTTCGACACGCACAGTGGGTCGGAGTGAAAAAAGTGTGCGGCAGAAAAAATCAACAAAAAGTTTTAAAAAATTTAAAAGAAATTTTTTTGTGCTAAAGTGGAGTGAATTAAATCAACCAGATCGTACGTGCACCCCCCCCCCCCCCGCCATCCGTTTTTGGGCGGCTGTACCCCAGGTTAGGGGCGGCCCAAAACAATAGGGGTTTCGACGCCTTCTACCCGTGAGCGGCTGTTCCCAGGTTAGGGGCGGCTCCTATAGAGGCGAGTGAACCCCCCCCCCCTTCGAGCGTCTGTTCCCCAGGTTAGGGGCGGCTCAAGGAAACCGGTGTCCTGCTCCATCGTCGAGGTAAGCGTCTGTTCTCCAGGTTAGGGGCGGCTGTAACCTTTTAGGTTACTAAATTAAATGTTGTTTTTTTTGTGCATGTTAGTTTTTAAAGTGTTTTTGCATTAATGTTTAATATCTGCTATTTATTATCTTATCTTCGCATGGTTTATTTATATTAATTATCATTATGTAATAATACCTTAATTCAAAAACAAAGTAGTCAACTCGAAGGATGATGGCTTATAAATTTGATCAATTTGTTGAACTGGTATAACGCCACCACTTTTGGGTGTACGCTAAACCCCAACGAACATCACATCCCATCCAGCTTAAGGAGAATGCAGACGGACGATAAGGTCGCGATAATTAAACCAATACAACCACCACTGATAACTGAGGCTGGATATCGAGAGAGGATGACTTCCCAAGAGAGACAGGTTTCGTGGATAACGATCTCCCCAACTCGGTCTCTTTCCATTTTGGGCGTTGAAGTGCGAAGATCGATCCTATAGGACGATCAGTTTGTAGATATTACAAGTGTTCGAAAACTACAGTGTAGACTTGTGAAACGATTCTAAATCGAGTTTGAACGAATCGTACGCTTCAGGTAAAGTGGGGTACGCCAAGAATTGTAATGGTCGGATGCGTAATTAGTGGAAATGACTACCCGTGGAAGTCGTTCCACGTGGGTTGTGGTCACCTGAAGCTTAGTGTGCTTTCACTTACTAGTCTTTCTCTACACGATCAATTCTAGGACCTTTAAGTGTCGAATAGGTGGAATTTCGGACCGATAGCCGGAGTTTCCCGCAAGCACCGATTCCGTGGCATCGCGGTGTCACGAGGTCGCACTTCCGGGTTCCTAGCTAATCGAGGGCCCAAGCTTCTCACCGTGCGCGGTGATCAACGCTAAGGAAGCTACACTCGGATCGTTGTTTCCTAACTCGCTAAGGAGTGTTCCCTTCTGCCGGAAGTACCTTGGGTACGGCCGGTTCGACAATCAGAAGAAGACGCCCAGGGTGTGTTTGCCACATCCGAACCGCTTGCTGAAAGCCGCCATCTTGAGTACCTATATTGGGGCATCCCGGCCTGGACGGCTCAGCCGACGCTGCTGGACAGCGGCGCGCGTTCCTGTACAAGTTAGATTACAACCCTGCAACCCACTCAGCCGCGCGGCGTCACGGTCGTGTGTTCTCCAGCTTCACAAGACGGTGAAGAACCCCACTTGGATACTCCTCGTGTCCTGCATGCACCAGTCACCACAATCTTTCATCAACCGCGCGGACGCGGTGTTCCTGTGCCACGTGTCGTCAAGCTGCACGTGCGCGAGAATCGAGATCTCGAGTCGGTGTTTACCGGGTAAGACAGTTGTGAAGATGAGTAAGTTCTGATTCCCCAAAGTTGATTTTTAAGTAGTTGTGGGTCAAATAAACCTGTGTCGATAATGATCAAATTGTGTTTACTTTCCTCACTGATCTGTGACTGACATTGCGAATGCCGACCCTTTGATTAGATTCCAGTTTGCTTATACTGAGCTAGGCCGCCGTTTTTGCCTTGTTTCACGGCTTACAGCAGATAGAGTTAGGACCCCCGAGCGTCTGTTCCCCAGGTTAGGGGCGGCTGACTAACAGTCCCAGTGCCAGGGTGGGACTTTAAACAGTCCTGGTACGACGGTCCTCCGGCGAGACAGGGGTTGGTGATGGCTACACGCACCCGCCGTAAAACAGTAGTGCAGAGAGCTCCAGATGCGAGCAGATCCAATCGCCGACCCGATTTTCGGGGATCCAGGGATTGGAAACTCGGGACGTGGAACTGCAGGTCTCTCAACTTCGATGGGAGCGACCGCATTCTTTCCAACGAATTGCGGGTCCGCGGTCTCGAAGTCGTGGCGCTGCAGGAGGTGTGCTGGACGGGGAAGGACCACCGGGTGTACGGTGACTACACTATGTATTGGAGCGGCGGCAATACACACGAGCTGGGGACAGCTTTTATAGTGTTGGGCGAAATGTCCAAGCGCTTGATTGGTTGGTGGCCAGTCAACGACAGAATGTGCCGGTTGAGAATCAAGGGCCGATTCTTCAACCTGAGCATCATCAACGTGCACAGCCCGCACATGGGAAGCGACGCCGATGACAAGGACGCTTTCTACGAGCTTCTTGACCGCGAGTACAGGAAGTGTCAAAACACGACGTCAAGATTGTCATCGGCGACTTAAACGCTCAAGTCGGCCAGGAGGAGGAGTTTAGACCGGTTATTGGGAGGTTCAGCGCCCACCAGCAGACGAACGAGAACGGCCTACGACTCATCGATTTCGCTACCTCCCGAAACATGGCCATACGTAGTACCTTCTTCCAGCACACCTCCTATACAAGTACACCTGGAGATCACCAAACGACACGGAGACGCAAATCGACCATGTTCTCATCGATGGTCGGCACTTCTCGGACATAATCGACGTCAGAACCTACCGTGGCGCGGACATCGACTCGGACCACTACCTGGTGGTGGCTGAGCTGCGCCAACGCCTGTCTGAGGTCAACAAGATCCGGTACCGTCGCCCGCAGCGGTATAATCTGGAGCGGCTCAAGGACCATGAGGTCGCTACCCAGTACGCGCGGGAACTCGAAGCTGCGTTGCCTGACGAGGGTGAGCTTGCCGAAGCCCCTCTGGAGGCCTGCTGGAGCCATATGGAAGCAGCCATCAACGCAGCGGCATCGAGCGCCATCGGGTACGTGGACCGAGTTCGACGGAACGGCTGGTTCGACGAGGAATGTCAGGCGATTTGGGACGAGAAGAAAGCAGCGCGGGACAAGTGGCTGCTGCACAACACCCGTGGGAACAAGGAGTCGTACAAACAGTTGCGAAGACAGCAAACCCATCTCTTTCGGGACAAGAAGCGCCGCCTGGAAGAGTTGGAGTGCCAGGACATGGAACAGCTGTATTGCTCCAACGAAACGCGTAAGTTCTTCAAGAAACTTAGTCAATCCCGGAAAGGCTTCATGCCGCGGGCCGAAATGTGCCGGGATAAGGACGGAGGCATCTTGACGGACGAGCGCGAGGTGATCGAAAGGTGGAAGCAGCACTTCGACGAGCACCTGAACGGCCCAGAGGCGGAGTACCAGGGCGACGGGGGAAACGACGTCAGCGGTATGGTGGACGGCGGGGACGAGCCAGCACCCACGATGAGGGAAGTTAAGGATGCCATCAAGAAGCTGAAGAACAACAAAGCAGCGGGTAAGGATCAGGCCTGCAAAATGTTTCCAACCCAGCGTACACATGAAGCAAACCAAAATGTCAGTTCATTGCTAGCATCTGACTGTAAGCCTACTGTGTCCGTTCAACCACTGCCGCCTGACTCGTGCCGGTCGGCTGCTGGAGAATGAGAGACGTGAAAAAATGAGCTACACTCACTCAATTCGTGTCGTATGACTGACTCGTAAAATCCTCTCTAAACACTATTTTGACTATTTTCAAACAATTGAATGATTCTAGACTGTGCAAAACACTTAAAACAACCATTACTTATATTCAAAATTACATTTCCACGCATAAATACCAACTTTTTGTGTAAAAACTTGTTTCTTTATGTGTGTGCGTGCAACGTCGAATGAGCGTTGGTCGACTACTGCCTCGCATTACAGCTGCTCAGTGAGATAGGGCACTCACGACTGAGTCGGGTTTGTTTATGTCACGGTTTTGCGGTTCAGTGAATGGATCTGAAAAAATCGTGTATGCGTCGCCGATTTTCGCGTCAGGACCCCTGACATTTTCAGCTCTGGTAAGGATGGTATCGGTGCTGAACTCATCAAGATGGGCCCGGACAAGCTGGCGGCCTGTCTACACCGGCTGATAGTCAAGGTCTGGGACACAGAACAGCTACCGGAGGAGTGGAAAGAGGGAGTAATATGCCCGATCTACAAGAAGGGGGACAAGTTGGAATGTGAGAACTATCGAGCCATCACCATTCTCAACGCGGCCTACAAAGTGCTGTCCCAGATCATTTTCTGTCGTCTGTCGGAGCGAGCAAAGGATTTCGTTGGGACGTACCAAGCCGGTTTTGTGGAGGGCCTCCACAAAACCGGCTTGCGTCCCAACGAAACTGACGACAAAAATCGACGACGGACCAAATCTTTTGCTACGCCAAATCCTCCAAAAATGTCGCGAGTACCAGATCCCGACGCACCACCTATTCATCGATTTCAAAGCCGCGTACGACTCGGTCGATCGCGATGAGCTATGGAAGATCATGTACGAGAACGGCTTTCCGGGAAGCTGATCAGACTGGTGAAATCAACGATGGATGGTGCACGGTGCAGCGTGAAGATTTCGGGAGCGATGTCCGACCCGATCGAATCGCGCAAGGGACTGCGACAAGGCGACGGTATCTCCGGCCTCTGTTTCAACATTGGGCTTGAAGGTGTCATGAGGCGAGCGGGCTTCAACATGCGGGGCACGATTATCAACCGGTCCAGCCAGTTCATCTGCTATGCCCACGACATGGACATTGTCGGCAGGACGTTCGAGGAGGTGGCTAAGCGGTACACCGAATTGAAGCGGGAAGCGGATAAGGTTGGATTGAAGGTGAATGTTGCGAAGACAAAGTATCTGCTGGCAGGAGGAACCGAGTCCCTTAGGGCTCGCATAGGACCGAGCGTGACGATCGACGGCGACGAGTTCGAGGTCGTGGAGGAGTTTGTGTACCTCGGATCATTGGTAACGTCGGACAACAACTGCAGCAGAGAAATTCGGAGGCGCATCATAACCGGTAGTCGTGCCTACTACGGACTCCACAAGACCCTACGGTCTGGTCATCTTTCCCGGCGTACAAAGTGCACCATGTACGAAACGCTGATAAGACCGGTCGTTCTCTACGGGCACGAGACGTGGACGATGCTCGAGGAGGACTTGCAAGCGCTTGAAGTTTTCGAACGGCGAGTGCTTAGGACGATCTTTGGCGGCGTGCGTGAGAACACTGTATGGAGGAGAAGGATGAACCACGAGCTGGCGCAACTCTACGGCAAGCCAAGTATTCGGAAGGTCGCCAAGGCTGGCCGGATCAGGTGGGCCGGACACGTCGCGAGAATGCCGGACGCGCTGGATGCGCGCCAACCGAACCAGACTATCAATCCGGTGAAGTTGGTGTTCAATTCGGAGCCGGTTGGAATGCGGCGGAGGGGGGCGCAACGAGCAAGGTGGTTGAACCAAGTGGAGGAAGATCTGGAAAGTGTGGGAGTTCCGCAGCGGAATTGGAGAGAAGCAGCCCAGGACCGAGTTAGATGGCAACGCATCTGGAGACAGCTCATGACCCGGAGGTTGTACGAGCAGTAAAAGTAAAGTAAAGAGAGTATTGGTATCACATATACGTGACAAAAACAGTAAAACGCGAATTTTTCGGTTGTTCCGGATATGCGGAACCGGTAGGTCACATGGCTCTGATATTGATATTTGTGGTCAATGTACAGGAAAATATCTGTCGAATGCAACCTGGAGCATCCTGATTGGGTATAATTTGTCGGAGATACAGGTAGTCAAAGTTGGGGTCTCAAAAAGGTCTTTTTTCGGTTGTAGCCGAATCCCGGTGGCCACAGTGCCCAAATCCGGTTTTCCAGATCGGTTTCGGAAAGGGGACGTTCTTAGCTTTTATGTGTGTCAAAAAGAAGCGGAATCGGTCAAAAACTAGATTTTGGACGATTTTGTAAAGTTTGGGGTCGAAAAGGACCCCAATACCTTATGTGTGATTTCTTTTGATACCAAGGGAAGGTTAAGCCACGGAGCCAGTTGGAAATTTGAAAAATTATGTTTTGATAAGTAAATCATCAAAAAGTAATTTTAATGAGAAAAGATCCGTAAATGTTAATTCCAAGACTCAAACCACTCTCATATCTTCTCCATATGTCACGTTCCCTCAGTTTCTTCCAGCATCGTCGTAAAATCCACCGCATTACAGGTTGCAAATTTTCACCAGGTTTTTGACCTGGTTTTTGTGTTTATCCTGCATCTCGTTACAGCCAAACCAGCCAGCCAGCTTGCTTCCCATTTTCATATCAAAAATTCTTTGGCACGAAATCTCTACCGGCAGAAAGCACCTGGTTCTGGGCAACATCCCTCTCGTTTTTTTTTTGAAGTCCTTTTTGAAGGCACATAAAGATGCGGAGATATCACTTCGAGATGAAAACTGAGGAAAAGGATGACTTTAATTAGCAGCAACGGAGGTTGGGCTAACCCTTGAATGTATTTAGAGAAAAAAAATTTTTAATTAAAATTATTCTGCTCGCGACAAGTGTCACCACCAAAATCCCGAAGAGGTCCTGTCAGCTTTAATTTGCCCCACTGCATATCATAAATATGAAATAAATCATCACACAGAGGGCGAGGGAGAGTAATATGAAAACTCGTTTTACTTTCAAGGCGCAGGCCGGTTGAAGAAGGGGGAAAAGTTCATTCGCTTGCATTTGAGGGGGGCTGCTGTGGTGGGAAGTGGCTGAGGGCGAAAACTTTGGTTCAAGATTTTCGGTTCAATGTCCTTTCGTGATTTTCGAGGAAACCTTGCAGGGAAGAGAGCGAGCGAAAGCAAAACACGTGGCTGGGCAGGGCATGTCGGGCCGGATTTTGATGCATGTTTAAGCACCAGGACGAGATGATGATGAGAAGAGTGTAAAGCTGAGCTGGCCAAGAGCATGTTTTTGGGGGTTTCCTGGAAGTTCTGAAAGCTGCTATCAAAATTACAGAAAAAAAAACTTTAAACAGAAATATTTGAAAATCGTCATCTTGAGAACTGGTTTTCCAATCAATTTGGTATCTTCGATAAAGTTGTTGAAAACTAGAAAAAGTTCTATCTTACCTTAATCTTCTGCATATCTGAATATATATATTTTTATTTATTTAAACCAAGCTTTAAATATTGAAATCCCCAAAAAATCTTATTTTAAGCCTCTAAAACCAGAATCAATATTTCAAAAACCTATCCAACGACAGGTTTCATGATTAATCTGGACAAAATTATACAAGTTTTAAAATAAGTTAGAAAATTTACAAATAATATTAAAAGACATTTGAATCATACACATCCAAGTTCGTTCTAGCGACAGGGTCACTTCCAGCGATCAATCCATCAACCTCAAGTCCTCTTAATTAATTTAGTAATCATTCGTTGCAAAACTGCGGCTAGCCGAAATTTATTTGGCGCAGAGAACTGCTTCGCCATGTCTGCGGAATAAATTCTCCAGCAAATGGACAAATGAGGGAATGACAGATGAAAAAAAATCCTTGCCAAAAACCCGTGAAGTACACACAAAAACAGACAAGAAACGGTGACGACAAACCAACGAACAAACAAAAAAAAATCGTAAATTTAGACACTCAGACTTTGGCGCTTCCTTCAGATACCCCTTTACTTCGAAGTCCTCCCCCGCACACCGCAACTTCACCATGCACTTTTAAGATGACAGCATCCCCTCTGATAAAAAAAACGAGCAAAGAACTCGACGGGAGACCAATAAAGGCAAATTTTGGAAGGCAACTCTCTTACAAAGGCCCTGGAGTACCGTTTCCCCGGGGCCGCGCAGATTGGCCAATGGCTCGGAGTTTTGCTGGGGACAAAAGAGGCACTTTTCATAATTAATCGATCATTTAGGGTTAATTTATGGACTCAGTCGCAAGAGGCACAAAATTGAGGCAGAATTTGATAACTGACGCAGTCTCGAAGGCATGTTTTCAATATAAAGCTGAAATTTGAATAACCTTCTTACGTCAATGTTTGTAATAGTTATGGGTAGGGTATCAACCTTGAATTGAAATTTTATTTTGAACAATAAAATCAAAAAATCTCATAGATTGACTTTTATTGTTGTTGTTGATTATAAAAAAAACTTTTCTTATATTCTTTGTTTTTTTAAAGAATATAATAACAAGTTTAATTACTATTGCTTGAGATCTTTTCAATTTAAATTTGGACAAATTTCTTCTTCATAAAGGGGGGTAATTGTTTACATCACGTGCTTTAGTTTTTTGTTTATTCAAGGTCAAACATTAAAACGCGTTTTTCTCGGAACGTTGAAATGGCGGGTGTGACAAAGTAGCACGACGACGTCGATTTAAAACATACCCAAAAAAACAATAAAAAAAATATCTTGCGATTTTTTTTGTTTGTAAAAATTCTATTCAATAATGGATGAATCTGAATGTATACCTTTTTATTTCTAAAAAGCTTTGAGTCCTGAAACTTATACGGAGATCTCGTGATGTTCTTAAGCAAACCACTTATGGGTGATTCCATCTCAACTGTGCACGAAAAAGTGCAAATTTGAAAATTACCCTCTCCGATCCTGCTCAAATTTGGCAGGGCTGTTGATACTATCAAAACATGCGAGAATCCCGAATTTCATCCAAATCGGACCACCCCCTCCATTTTTGTACCTCCCCAAAAAATCGACTTTTTGGCGATTTTTGAGCAAAACCTTTATTTTCAAATGGCGATAGCTCAAGAACCACAAATCATGGAAGGTCGGTCTTAGACTCAATTTTGAAGGAAATTGGACGTAGAATCCATTTCCGTGATCAAAATTTTGATTAATTTATTTTTTCTACGTGTATTGCGCAATTGAAAACTTTAAATGGCCGTATCTCAAAACACCCCATTTTATTTTTTTTATTTGACCTCACCATCGTATTCCCCGGCCAATTTTACATAAGAATCACTTATCGACAGAAATGAATATGTTTCGTTCCAGAGATATCGAATTTTAAAGTTTTGAGTTTTTGAGATTACCTACATCAGCTTCATTCGCCGCATCACGCTGGAAGCACACAGGCGGGCTGATTAATAACAGCTACCTGGTGTTCTGGGAGATGATTAATTTCTGCAAAAAGTCGATTTTTTGGGGAGGTACAAAAATGGAGGGGGTGGTCCGATTTGGATGAAATTCGGGATTCTTGCATGTTTTGATAGTATCAACAGCCCTGCCAAATTTGAGCAGGATCGGAGAGGGTTATTTTCAAATGCTGTTCCGCTTCAGATGGAATGACCCTTATGTTAATATATCAAAAAATTTGTTATTGTCTGCTCTACAACTTTGTAGAACATTGTTACACTCTAAAAAATAACCCTACAAAGTTAGAAAAAACACGAAATTTTAAACAAAATTTTGTTCTAAATGAAAAAAATGACCCTTATGGGACAATGTAGATTCGAAAAGTACATTAAATTTCCCATAAAATGACATGTTCCAAAATTTTTTACAGTGGAGTAACGAAAAATGGGAGAATTTTTAAAACTTTTTTAGTGTTTTTTTCGATGAAAAATACGTTTATTCGGAATTCTGAGTACGCCATCAAATCGGGCGTCTAATTTAACACAAAGGTCCTTTTGACACCAAATTTCTATCTCATCACCGTTTCAGGCTGCAAATTATTAAAAAACACCTCTTTTTTCGAATCTATGACATTTTCCCGAAACCCATATTACCGAAGGGACATTTCCCCGAATGCCACTTCCCCGAAAAGACACTTCCCCTAATAGTCATTTCCCCGAATTCCATTTACCCGAATTTCCCATTTCCCCTAATCGTCCACATTCCCGAATGCCATTTTCCCGAATGGGCCACAATCCCGAATGCCATTTACCCGATTAGTCATATCCCTGAATAGTCATTTCCCTGAATAGTCATTTCCTGAACGCCATTTCCCCGAACGCGGTCAAGCCGAAATGCCCGGTGCCCCGGCGCGCGCGCTCCTGGGCACCCATTTCGGCTTGACCGCGTTCAGCATTTTACAGTCGACTCTCTGCTTGTCAATATCCAAGGGACCGTCGAGGAAGAGAATCATCAGATTACAGAACGATGCAAAATGAAGACTCGATTGAAAATATTTTTTTCTTGATACCCAGCTATGGGAGAGAATCATGGCAACGCCCATCAAACAAAACCAAACTAATGTCAAACACCCTTTAAAGCTTCGTTTCGCCAAGAAAAATGTCTATGCAAGCCATGAAAACTGAAATTATTGACAACCGGAAGAGATTTTTAAAGCAAACAGGGACTGATTCATCGATAGACCAGAGAGTCGACTGTGTAAGAAAAAAATGATGGCAATTTTTATCACATCAAACTACATATAATATTTCTTGAAAGGTTCGTATTGGCCTTGAATGATCAACTTTCTTTTGGCTTCACTCAGAACAGACGTAGCATTTTAGGGGGAAGGGGTGTTGTAAGGTTTGGTACTATTCATTCAAATACAATGAATATTGTTACAGACTATTTTTATACATTCTCAAAACAAATACCTTTTTCTTATAGACATGATAATAATAATGCAATAGAAATTTTGTTATTTTTATGATTCAGAAAACAACCCGTGCGATTTTCGTAGTACAGAACCCCGTTCACACTGATCATTTTATTCGCATTGCTGGTTTGGGATTTGGCGAAAAGTATAATCAACAAAAATTTATACCAGCCTTATGTACCTATTTGTTCGATTTTTGCGTTCTTGAACAAAATTCGAAAAAAATTCCTTGCAAATTTCTCAAAAACAACATTTAATCATGCGGTTGAATACAAATGTTAATTGAACAACAAAAATCTAGTAATTGGGTCCTAAAATTAAGCTTAAATTTGTGATATTATTGTTCACAAGAAAAATAAGCTTTACTAAGTACAATGACCCTTTGTACGACCGCAAAGGATTTAAAAGGGATTTTTAATTCAATTTCTAAAAATTCACTTCACGGCCCTTCTTGGCAGAAAAGCTCCTACTTGACAGCTCGATCCAGGGGGGGCATAGTTGATCCATCGGAAAAATGTTGTCTTGTCAAAAACTTTTTTGCATAAAAATGAATAAAAAAGTTATCAGAAATGGTTTTCAATCGTGTTTTTACCGTTGTTCATAAAAATTGACAAAGGGCTTTACTACCCAATTTACAACATTTAATCAACAGTGAGATCATCAGCATACCCGAAAAAGCTGTTTGTTCGGTAAAATTGAGAAAGAAAATAACTGTTAGTCATGGAAAAGGCTTTAGCGAAAATGATGATTAGGGGATATGCAAATTCGAGTAATTTTAAATTTAAATAAACGGCAATTGGCGTAAGTGTCATTTCGGGAAACGGCATTCGGGAAATAGCCGATTAGGGAAATGGCATTCGGGGATATAGCCGATTAGGGGAAATGATATTCGGGGAAATGGCATTCGGGGATGTGGCTGATTAGGGGAAGTGGTATTCGGGGATGTGGCCAATTAGGGGAAATGATTTTCGGGGAAATGGCATTCGGGGAAATGTCATTCGGGGAAATGAGCTAGACCCCTTTTTTCACATGTTCAAAAATGGAAGGGGTCGTACCGCCCCTCCGTCACGAGATATCAAAAAACGGAACTCGGATTCGTGATCAGGGACAAAAGTTACCCCTTTGGACAAAGTTTCACGCAAATCGAAGAGGGGTCGGGGCAACTGCTGTGTGAGTTGGCGGAGAATTACCCTTTTACAAGTTTGTCTTTGACCAAAGCAATATTTAAATTACGAAATACAAAAATATTTTATATCCTTATGCCCTTCTCAAATGTAATTATCGAGTGTAACTGGCTCCATATACACAAAAATGGCTTATATATGCCTAGGATAACATGTCTACAAAGTTTCATTGAAATCGGAGACAGTCGAGAAAAAAGTACCTAAAAAATTCTTTTTTTGGGCTGGAATTGCTCCAAGCAAGAATTTGCAAAATATTGAAGTTCCAGCTGAAAAAAATGTGATTATATAATAAATTATATTGTAATACTGTCATCAGGGGTGACATTGGGCCTGGGGGTGAGTGTGGGTCATACAAAAATGCAGAAATTTGTATGACCCAATCTCACCCCCCAGACCCAATGTCACCCCTGATGACGGTATTTCTAAAAAATAGTAAATAAACAATTTTAGAAAAGAGGATTTAATTTAGTGGTGTACATTTCGAATTGATTATGCAACCATAAAAAACAACCTAGCGTGACGTCACAGTCTCGCAAACTCCCCCTCCCCCCTTGGTCACATCTTGTCACACCTACGGTAACTCCCCCTCCCCCCTAAGAGCGTACGTACTTCATGGATGACGCCCAATTTTGGAAAACATTTATTTCCCAAAAGGACCACGAAGAAGTGATCAGGAACCAAAATTACCCATTCATGAAAATAAATGTCTTTGAGTCAAAATTTGAGTGTTTTTCTTTCCATTGCTTTTTAAAGATCAAGAATAAATTGATAAATCGTATATGCCGAAGAATTCCACTAAAAATTGGATCAGGTTAAAAAGGGTAATAAAGGTTTTGATCGTTAACCTGTTCGATGGAAATTTTTCAATTATCTCAACACTTCATTTAGCAGCCCATGCTGGAGATTGGCCACGGTTGTCCACCGCAAACACACCCCACACTTGACTGAGCTGCTGCAGTCCTCATCAGCTTCATCGCCATCAGCCCGAAGTTTCGAAAACGGGGAACGAAAGCGTAAAACTGCATGCACACGCCAAAACGGTAATGCTCGTTTTTATGGGGTCTAGCCCCCGTCTAGACAGTCTTGAACGCGGCTTCCAGCCAGTGACGGCGTGGCGGCTTCTGACGCCATCCAAAACTGCCAGCCCAGTAGGTACCTACTTGTTGAAACTGGACGACTCGAAAAACAAACGTCAGCGCATTTTCGGCTGAGATCGTACCGGCGAATGCTAATGATCAACTTATCTCTCTGTGTTTGCTTGGAGAAGACACGTGCCAAGGCGGCTGGAGAGGTGGATTTTGGTTTGCATTTATTTCGTTCGATTCCAAATTTGAATACCAGTTATGGAGAACTGTTTTTTTGGGAAACAGAATTGAATCCACTTTGGTGATTCGATTTCCTAGAAGAAAACAAAACTTAATTTTATTACTGCTTGTTCACCAAACGAAAACGTCTAAAATTGCTACTCATTTTAAGTGAAAATAAATCACCTGGAAGATATTTCGACCTACGTTGTAAGTTCCGGATGTAAATTCCGGAAACTACTCTTCAATTGTAAGCGATAACTTTTTCATTGAAAGTAAACGATAACTCACCCCAAACAAGTTTTCGTTTATCAACTTCTCACAAACTTTTTTTCCGGAATTGCACACTTCGGGGACAACACCGGAACTTTTCAACGACAGCATTAATTCATGAATAAAATTTGTTCACCAAAGAAAGCTCATCCTCTGTCTGCGTGTAATATTTTCCGGCAACCGGACGGAACTTTATTCAAACACAGTAAACTCCACCAGGAGGGAAATGACCAACGACACTGGGAAAGGAAAATTTTTCAGCCGTTCCAGGACCGCTTTTTTATTATCTCGTTCACGAAATACGGCGGAGACAAGTCCGTCTCGAAAGTTTTTGGCTCAAAACGACGAGAAGCTTTTTTTTTTTTCTTCTGTCGACTCGACTGTTACTTATGCCTTGTTGATTAATCTCACCGAGACCGGTTGGCGATGGAGAAAATTTTCGCGTCCCGTGTTCATGCATGCATACTTTTCTTACATCAACAGGGGAAAGGACACCGGACCGGAAAAATAGGAAGTAACCAGTGGGGAGGGGTGAAGGGGAAAAGCACTTGATCTTACACCGGGGCGAAATGGGATTAAGTTTGGCAACAGCTTGTGTGCGATAATTTATGCAAAAATATGAGTTTATAAATCAACGGTCGTGTTGAGGAAGTTTTTTTTTGGATGGGGGAAAAATATGCTGAGACAAGGTATTTTCTTTTTGCATTCTTGTAAGGGAAAACCAGACTTGTTTGGGCTGGGAACAAGATCTGGGAATTTGCTTCGTTAACATGAAACATGATTTAAAATACTGAGATAATCTACCAGGGGGTAGATTACAATAATGATACTTACAATATTCTGCAGTGTTAAAATATCTTTCCTCTCATAAGTATCATGAATAAGAATTTATTTTCATGAAGGCTAGACAAAACAAAAGTTTGATAAGTTTCTCATCACTAGCTTTATTTCATAGTTGGTCTTAAATCGTCTTAATCGCTCTTTTTAAAAAAAGTGGTTCAAAGCAGTCCCCTTTTCAAAAAACTTATGACATCCAGTTTTGGCAATCTATGTTAAACAATAACTATGTTAATACTATTGTTATATAACATGAATAATTATTGCCAAGTTTCATAAATTTTATTTATTTTTATTTTTTTCATTGAAAAGCTTTATTTGTAAGGCATGCTTCATTGCTTTTTTTTAGATGTTTGCTCTTAATTTTTGTGATAATTTTCTAAAAATTTCGAAAAATTATCAAAAAGATAAAGGAGCCAAGCATCAAAACAGAATTGTCAGTGTAGTAACAGCAAATCAATGCCTTCTCGTAATTTCAATTCAAGCAATTCAGACGTTTTAAAAGGTACGTAGAAATATTCTTAGGGGTTATTTTAATATATGGAAAAAGAATGCAACACATTCGTTAAACCTAAGAAAAATTAATGATGCTTGACAAAGTCGTTAAATTCTTCTCACAAGTCACTGCATTACGTAATATTTGAATAAACCTTTAGGTAGTTTACCTATGTTTACCTAAATATTGTGGAGTTTGACGAAACCTACCTGATATTTGGAAACAATTGAAGCACTTTTCAAGAAAATAAAATTTATTTCAAAAAGTGAATTTTGCAATGTCATTTACAAGCCAAACTGCAAATTGTACAAATTTATTTTCAAGTTTTCTTAATTCAATTGAATCATTTTTTTTCAAAAGTTTATGGATAAAACGACACACAAATGTTTTGGGGAGATTGGTGCGCTGGAAGTGGGGACGCGAAGTCGTGATTATTCAGGTTAACTTTTTTGTGTGCTTTTGTGTCGCTGTTCGTATGGGGTGAGTGCGTGATTTGTAAAGGTGGTGTAAAAAATATTCGGAGTGAAAAGTTATTTTTTTTTGTGTGTTTTTGTGTGTGTCTTAATTTATTGTTTTGTGATTTTCAAAGCCCTTCCTTTATTTTCGTTGATCGGAAGGCACGGCGTCGGATAGATTGTGTTTAAATTTTTCGAGGTTTTATTTATTTGCGATGAATAAGCCATTTCTATATAATGATCGAAAGACGCACTGACAATTTGGATCGTCGAGTTAATAGTAGAGCAAAATAACTGTGTGTGAGTGATTGTGTGTGCTAACCAGAAAGACCTTCCCATAGCACCGTTGCTCGGAAGGCTCGCCGACGGGTCTGTTATAAAAGTCCTCCCCATAGCGTCGTAGCTCGGGAGGCATCGAAAAGCCAATACCTTATCCTACTAACCCAAAAAAAATATTAATCACGTGATGCTTGAAGGAGATGCTGTGGATTCAAGCGTCTCAAGCGGTATCAACAAGTATATAGCGAAAAACTATGTGCTTGATGAGTCTGCAACTTCAACTATCGGACTAACATTCCTCCCTTTCGTTGAACTGCAGGCTTCTTGGGAGGGCGCCGGTATTGACTAATAAAGTAGAGATCTTCAGAAGTTAAACAGTGAACGGATGGTTGGCTCCCACTGATCATTTTTGATTCATTGTTTAACTTCAGCTGATCTGTCAATAACGGAGTAGCAGCTCATTGGCAGTCAACCATGGTCATGCTCATGCTCATGCTCAAAACGACACACAAATGTTTTGGGGAATCGTCTATGCTGTCATCCCACATATTCGGAAAACCCACAAATTCGGAACACTTTTGTGATAATTTAATTTGTCAATTGCACACCGAATGCATCTTTTCTGTCGACCCTCCTATTTTTAGGACCTTTATTTGGACATTCTCTTGCTACTTAACCAGTAAAAGTAGTACCGTAAACCGGGGTGACTTTGATAGGATTTCAATTTATTTTTAGAATATTTTCCAACAGGTAAGGTTTTTCTCAAGATTATTATTGTTAAAACATGTACTGGGGTAGACCACACAAAGTCCATGCACTATTTTGGAAAAAAAGTTTTTTCAATAGTGTTTAGAAAAATAGTTACGTTAAAAATTCTTGGTTTTAATTCCGGGGTGACTTTGATAGTCATAGTTTTTCTTGTTAAAATCATATTTAAGATGTTCAAACTTTATTTGTACGTTAAATGTACCATCACTAAAGTAGCTGATATAGTTTGTTAGAAAAAAATCAATGTTTATATGAAGTTAACTAAGTTTATAAGCTTTTTAACAAAATACATATAAATTTTAGGTAAAATTGTTAAAAAGTCGGAATTTTGCCTGAAATTTGTTAAAAATAGTTTTGTTTATAAAATTATCGATTTATATTGCATTTTAAACTGAATTCGAAGCACGAATCACAAGTTTTCACATTTTACATGAAATTTGTTCAACTGAATTTGCCTATAAATTTGGAGATTATTTTTAATTGTGTTTCAAAAACACATATTATTTATTATTTACAAACTTATTTAACCTTCTCCTAGTAGAAAATTGTCCAAAGAATCCGAAAATGCATTCCGTTTTCCGATTAAAAATCATGTTCATTGAGAAAATCATGACACATTGAGAAGTTTAAAATAATGACTTTCATCCACATTTTCTTAACTATAGTTAACTAACTTTCTAAACTTTTCAAAAATTTATGAAAAGTTCTTCATGAGGTACTTTGAACACTTCTCTACCACGGTCAGTATGTTTCTGAACCATTCCTTACGTATTTTAATTGTACTCTTCATTTTGCGGAAAAATCGCAAACCTATCAAAGTCACCCCGGCTATCAAAGTCACCCCGTTTTACGGTACTTTTAAAACAAAAAAAAACCTCAAGACTATTTCATTCCGAGCAACAAAACACTGCCTCCAAATTTCCTGTTCTAAAATTGTGAGATGTAATTGTGCCTCGCACAATAGTGAAACACCTGAATTTAACTAATACTTTCACAATAAGGTTTCAAGACCATTCATCCGTAAGAAAAAAGTGTGTTTATATACATATCTCGAGACAGGGTGGCCAGATCTTCAATGTTTTGAACTCCTTGGAAACGTTTTTTGATAACCTAATCAACGATGGGTTGGATGGTGGATCCGGCATAGTTTACATACATTTAAATGAGATCCAGCTTCAAAAAAGTACATAAATGTCACTTAAGTGGCCATATCTCGAGGCAGGGTTGCCAGATCTTCAATGTTTTGAACTCCTTGGAAACGTTTTTTGATAACCTAATCAACGATGGGTTGGATGGTGGATCCGGCATAGTTTACATACATTTAAGTGAGATCCGGCTTCCAAAAAGTACATCAATATCACTTAAGTGGCTATATCTTGAGAAAGGGTTGCCAGATCTTCAATGTTTTAGGTCGTTGGAAAGGTCTTTTGATAACCTAACCAACGATGGGTCGGATGATAGACCCGAACATAGTTTACATACATTTAAGTGAGATCCGGATATAAGTGAATACACATTTCTATACATAACTTTTGAACTACTTATCGAAACTTCAATCTGTATAAAACTCGATCTATGGGACCCTAAACCAAGTCGAACGCAACAGATTTGGGTCAAATCTGTTCAGCCAGTGCCGAGAAACATGAGCTAGTTTGTTGGTCGCATACATACATACACACACACATACACACAGACATTTGTTCAGTTTTCGATTCTGAGTCGATATGTACGCATGAAGGTGGGTCTACGACGTTTTTATACAAAGTTCATTTTAAGAGCAGGATTATAGCCTTACCTCAGTGAGGAAGGCAAAACTAAAAGCTCCGTATAATTTTAACCGATTTGACTCAGTTGAACGCAATTAACCAGTCACCTTGATTAGGTTTTCAAGGAAAAAAATAGTTTGATGTAAAAATTAAAAAAAAACCTGTGGAGTTTCAATTACAGAATTCCGAGGTATTCCGAAAACTGAGATTTTTTGAAAATTTGAGCGATGACCTTTCATAACACTTGGGTAATTAAAGTTGCGTCTATCAATTCTCGATTACTTTTCAAAAGGTACTATTGGTTGCTTTGAAATAGTAATCTAGAATAACGAATTTGTCAGTGCCAAAAAAGTATTGATAATCGCTCATATTGTCAAACTATCGCAGTCTAGAGTTTTTAAAGGTCCTATAAGCTATTGTGTTTCATATGTTGATAGCTCCTTTAAAAAAAACTCTTTAAAATGTTTTTTCCCTTGATTTCTGGCATTATTTATTGTTTGTTCAGCAGTATCGAATAAAGGTATCAGGATTTTTGATCAATTGAGATCAAGGCAAAGTTTTACAAAATAAATTAAAAGTTTATGGAACAAATTTATCAGAATGCACAAACACACACAAAGCTTTTTATCTGGGCGCAGATCAATACTTCCATATAAAAGTTATTACAAATTTATTGGATTAGTTTTGCATTTTTCAACTATTTAATTCATTTTTTTTTGTTTTGAACTCAATTTCATGAACAAATTAATCTCAAGTAAGTTTTCATACATTGTTAACAGATAAAATCAACACTTCATGACATCATTTTCATAAATAAAAGCTTCAATTTACATGACCAAACTGCAATTACTCAAACAACCAGAACACTAATTCGCCGGTCAGACTTGAAACTCAATTATTTGCTTAAAAATGGGCCAACCAATTTATAATGGTTGGCAAAACTCGGGTGGGTGGAACCGAACGCCAAAACGTGCACCAGGAGCAAACATTGCAGCAGCAGATTCACGCTTGTGGTGCACCGTGACCGGTAAACCAGACCTAGATAAATCGCTTTAATGTGCACATAAATTATAAAATGAAAAATTACCGAAAACAAAAGCTGGAAAAAATTGCAAAAACAAATAGCCGCTGCCGCTGCGTTTCAGGTTTGGGCGGCCACAAGGACCGCGCGGATTTTGGGATGCAACTGCAGCAATTGGGGTGGGCGTTGCCGGTCAGGACGGGGCGGGCGGCGAAATGCAAAGGCCAAACCACGCGAATCCCTCGCTGGTGTGTTGTATAAACATTGTTGTTATCATAAATTTTACCGCTTTCGCGTGGTAATTACAATTTTATAGCTGCCCACTTTTTTTTTGCTGTTGCTCTTCCATTGCCTGCACAACATTACAACAGTGTGTGCACACTGGAAGACTTTTTTTTGTGGTAAAAAAATGGAAAAATAAAGAAAGTCTTCAAATAATATTTTTTTTGAATAATTGTTTTTTTCTAGAGTGGTTTGCTGATTGAAGAGTGTTGATTGTAGATTATTGCTTATTTTTGATTGTTGATTTTTTCATATTACAATCTTAAACTTTTTCCGTCTTTTTCTTTTGCTCAAAAAAGGACCTCCAGTGTTTCACCGTTTGCGCTGCAAGTCAGACTACAGAAGAAGTTAGGAATTACTCTCGCGTGGAAGTGAAAAATGTGTGCATACGATGCAAGAATGCATCTGTGGCACACCAGTAGCTACTGTGCATTTCAGACACACAGGCACACACATTCAACAACTGTCTCTGGGTCTCCCCCCTCATGAGTTATTTTATGATTCCATATTTTTGATTTAGTGGAGATAACAGGACTCTGAATCAGGTACTTGGCTCGAAAGCGTTGATTTATTGTTTCGTGCTGGGAAAAACTAATACTTTTGCATAGTTTAATTTGTGTAAACTATTCACTGAAAAGATTTGAGAGTTAACAACTTATTAATTTTGAATTTTTAACTAAAATCATCAGTTTTTCATTATTTTTTTAGATATTTCAAGCTGTTAATTAAAGATCTACCACTTTCTTTCCTCCCATTTCTTTCCCACAAAGCTTAAAGGGTCAACACGTCGTTTTTGTCATCACCGTCGTCGCCGGACACGAGTGTCATTAAAAAATCATTTTATGGCAATTTTATTTATGTGACACATTTCAAAATAACCATGAGAGGACCTGAGATTAAAAGAAAAAGAACCGTTGAGAGGATTAAGCTGTGTTGCTCTCTGTAAATTCGGATTTTTTTTCTGCGTGCTTTTGGAGTACAGTCATCCCTCATATTCGGAACAGTTTACAGATCTGCCATGTGAAGCTTTTCTTGCGATCTTTCGATTGATGTATAGACTTGCTGTACATGTTTACGTTTTATATCAAGTTTTTAAAGAAAAACATTGACCCTTGAAATCCACAAATTCGGAACACTTTTTTCTTACGATGTAAACAAACTTTTTTTCTCTCCAGGAGTACATATTTTTTACAAAAAAATGACTTCACACTCTGAAACCAATAAAACTCAAGCTTAGTGATGTTTTAAACATGGTCTGATAACTTTTTTTGTGAAAATATCAATTAAATTCAGATGTTCCACAATTGTGGGAGGCACAATAACATCCCACAATTATGGAACAGGCAATTTGGAGACAGTGTTTTGCAGCCCTGGATAAAACAGTCTTGAAATGAGGTTTTTTGCTCAAAAAGTACTATTTTAACTAGTGAAATAGCAAGAGAATGTCCAAATAAAGGTCCTAAAAATAGCAGGGATGACAGAAAAGTTGCATTTTGCATACTATTGACAAATTACCACAAAAGTGTTCCGAATTTGTGGGTGTTCCGAATATGTGGGATGACTGTACTTAACTTAAAAATTCTTCATTTTGATTGTTACGTCTCCGAACCCGAAGGCTACCTTTCGCACGCGCTCGACAGGTTAATGACGGGTAATCGTGATGACCCACTTTTACGGGTCATGCTCAGGCTGCAGTGGAGGCAGCGAGGAAAAAAAGCCGTCAAATTATAAGTTTAAAAAAAAATTCCGAAAAAATGAAATGAAATTTTAAAAAATGTAAAAAATAAACAATTTTTAAATTTTAAGATCTGTTTGAAAAAAATTGAAAAAGTATGAAGATTGAAATTACGAGCAATTTAATATAAAAAGTGTTTTAAAATGCTTTATGCACCTGGCCAGTTGTTTTGCAATCGTAAGTTGCCAAAATATCTAAGTATTGACGAAAATTTGATTTTTTGCGAAAAAAAAAGTTTTTGCGGTGCTGTACAACGCAATTTCATAAAAATTCTAAACAATTTTCAAAGAGTCCTAACATGCTTAACTTTGAAAAATATTTGCAACGGCCTTATAAAAAAAGGTTGGTTTATTTAGAAAAAATAAATAAAATTTGTTTGTAGGTATATCTTGTAAACAGTGCACTTTATCAAAAAGCTGCTAAGTACTTTTCGAATGCTTATTTGATTTTACATTAAAAACTGGAGTTAACAAATACGAGTACAGTTTATATTTTTCTAAACAAACACATTTTTTTCACACTTATCTAGAGCTCAAAAGTTATGGTTTTTTGTCCCCTAAATTATTAGAAAAATTGGAATAAAAAAATATATTTGGGGAAGATGAATTTTTGTGCTAAAAAAATAATAAAAAAAAAAGCTATTTTAATTTTCCGTACACCATTTGTTCTGAATACTTCTCATAATTACCTAAAATTGGGCCTAAAACACCAAACCGTTAAGAAAATTCGTTCAAACGATTTTCGAATATTTACGGACCATTTTTGTATGCATGTTGTCATCAAAATTGTAGGAGACTTGTATGGTTTTGAACCCATGGGTAACCTAATGAAACAAAATGTATTATTTGATCATAGGAAAGGCCCCCAAAAAGTGTGAGCCAAATAAAAAAAATATTTTATTAGTAAATAATCAATTTAAAATTCCGTATTTCTTATAACCTAATAGAGTTTTGGAGTTCCTTTTTAACTATGATTTGAACTATAGTTAAATGTGGAGTAATTGGATATTCTAACAATGGATTTGACAAGAGAAGGAAACATTAAAAAAACTTTCTAGATTTGCTTAGAAAAAGGATAGTAATAGAAAAGGTTAAAACTAAATCACAGTATTGGTGGAACTTGATTCAATTTAATATGGAGAATTGTAACTTTTTACATGTTCTTATAGAAAAAAAAATACCGAGCCACGTAGCCCAGTGATAACGCTTCCGTCTCGTAAGCGGTAGATCGGGGTTCAAATCCCGGCTCGGACCAACACAACTGGTGATCTTTTCCCTTCTGGAATCGATTGCTTAGTAAAGGGAAGGTAGTGTATCGTCACAAACTGGACCTTATCACGACACCTTAGGGAGGCGACCTATGGAATGTTATCATTAACCCTAACATGTTAACATTAAGTTGAGAATGAAACTGCCACTGAATCCGCTTTGTAAATGCCGGCCCCGATACTCTTCAAGGGTGTTCCCCTCAGGAACAGGGAAAGATTTACTTTTTTTTATAGAAAATTTCCCAAAACTCTATCAAATTTTCCAATTCATAGGTTTCTTATAGGTTTTGATCCGGGGAACAACTTTGTAGAACATCGCAAAGTGCTAAGAATTGATCCTGGAAAGATACAGGATGTTTTTTAGAGTTTACTTTTTTCGGCAAAATTTCAAAATATGCTAAAAAAATTAATCTGTATCTTTTCGGGATCATTTCCTAGCGCTTTGCGATGTTCTACAAAGTTGTTCCCCGAATCAAAACCTATAAGAAAACTCTTACATGATAAAGTTTTATCGGGTTGAGGAAAACTTTCTAGAAGAAGAGTTAAAAAGTGAAAAATAAATCAATTAAAATTATTGAAATTCTATTCTAACTTCATATCAAAACTGGAGCAACTAAACCATAACCAAATAAGCTAAAATTTTCAGGCTAGCTTTTTGGGTCATAGTACTTCAAAATTCCGGTTGATGCAAACGAAATTGAACACTTTTGTCTTTTTCATATATCCGTGAACCACGCTAGTGAGCATCTCTCCAGCAAGAGCGAAAAACTCAGGTCGATGGAACCGCTCTTCCGCCAGCTGCTGCAGCGGTCGAGCTCGAAGTCTTCGGAGGTTGGCGGGACGCTGGCGCTTTCTTCTTCGTGTCCTGCTCATCGATGTACTTTTTCCGCGCGGCACAGCCACGGAAATTTGCCTTGTGTTGTTTCCACCACAGTTCGCGCACTTGACGCGCACTTTGTGCTGCTGGGCGTTTTCCCCCAGCAAAATAAAAATTAAAATCCACGTAATCGATCTTTTCTCTAATCACGATTAGAAATTTTTAACAACAAAAATCAATTAAACACATATAGCAGGATTTGTTTTCAGGAGATTGTCAGAAATGTTGAAATGTTCCACATAGGTGCAGGTGGTTATGTTGCAGACATGACCAGTATGACAAAGAACTTGCTGTATTGCTGTGCATGACGCTTCAGATCAACAATTATTCAATGTAAATGGTTCAATGGTTTGAAAGCGTGAACAAACTCGCATAAATATTATAGAACGAAGGACCTATTTATTAAAAAGAATTTCTTCAAATTATGCATGAGATAAGATTGCCTAAGTTTGATATAGTACAAATCTCACTAATATATTACAAAATTAACAATAAATTGTTCTATATGATTATGAAATATTTTAAAACTATTTGGATTTTAACTGTATTTCATGAAACTTTTAGATAACTGCTTTTGTTTGAAAATTGGGAAAAACTCGCAGAGATTTTGTTGAAATAATAATCATTAATTTAAAAAACATTAAAATTGGTTTGACTATTAAAAATTTGCGTTTTACAGATTGAGAAAAATCACAAAAAAACAATCACTCCGTCTTTGCGGACTGAATCCTAATATTAAACGGTGCAAACATTTTTGAGCAAGATTTTTTATTTTGATAGGCTATTTTAGTATTTTCGAATTTGAAAAAGTGCTAAAACATGTCATTTTACGGAATATTTAATGTTCTTTTAGAAACTACAATAACTCAAAAGGGTGATTTTTTCAGAAAGTTCTGCTAATTTCGCTAACCCTCTAAAAAGTAACCCTGCAAAATTGCAAAAAAACACGAAATTTGAAAATGAAAAAAAATCTTTCTTTTATCGCATGTTCAAAATGTAAGTAAATGTAAATGTAAGCCCTTCCGTTACGAGAAATAAAAAACGGACTTCGGATTCGTGATCAGGGACAAAAGTTACGCCTTAAAACAAAGTTTCACGCAAATCAAAGAGGGGTCGGGGCTTCTTGTTCCGATTTCGTGTGAGTTGGAAGGGAATTACGTTTTTATATTTTCAATTGTGGAAAATTTTCCTTATCGTTTAATAATTTTAAAATATTTTTTTTGAATTAATTTAACTGAATAAGATGAAACAGTTTCTAGAAAAAAAAAAAACATATCAATAAGTATTTAAAGGTACACAAACTATTACTTTTATAAGGGTACACTACTTTGCGTGGAACTTGGAGGAGATTTTTTGCCGCGCTCAAAGGACTCAATCCCTAACTGACTGACACGTAAAACGGCCAAACAGCGTCGCGACGGTCCTCAATGGATTAACGCTGGCTTCAAAATCTCGTCTGCGCCTTCGTCCTCGTCGTCGTTGTTTTGTCTGGTCGCATCTTAATTTGCCGCCTCGTCCGATGGTTTTACGAGACGGGCGGCGCGGGTCATCTCCGGCAACGACCACTTTGGCCAATTCGCTGCCCATTTGTCCGTCGAACATGGCGGCCAGCAGCCAGGAGACGATTTTATCGCACACTTTCGTTGGCATCGCATGTCACGTAATTGAAATTCTGCATAATGACCACAACAACCGACCAGCAGCACCACGGTCGAGAGTTGGAAGATTTTACGACCCATCGTAATACCTTTGGTCTGGCCCCGGGGAGCGAACAGGGTCGGCTTCGAGGGGGAGGGCAAGGTCACCAATTTGAGTTTTTATGTCAATTTCGGTCGGAATTGGGTCCTAAAATGAAGCTTAGATTGCTGATATTATTGTTTACAGCGATAAAGCTTATTTTTCTGAGTACAATGACCCTTTGTACGAGCACAAAGAGTTTAAAATGGATTTTTAAATCAATTTTGAAAAATTAACCTCGCGGTCCTTCTTGACAGAAAAGCTCCTACTTGACAGCTCGTTCCAAGGGGACCATAGTTGATCGATCGAAAAAATGTTGTCTTGTCAAAAAAAATTTTTGCATTAAAATGAAAAAAAGTGATCAGAAATGGTTTTTAATCGTGTTTTTTACCGTTGTACATAAAAATTTACATAGGACTTTAGTACCCAATTGGTGGAGTTGGACATTTTTGTAAAGCTTAGCGTTAAATTTGAGTCCGACCCTGATCGCGTCGCATGTCGCGGGTGGACACAACCAGGACGGCCATGACGCCTGATGACGGGGGCCCGTATGGAAAGGATTTTCGTCAATTGTGGGTTTAACTTTTGGTGGACGTCGTTTTTTCTGCCTTCTCGCCTTCTGAAGCCATCAAACAGTCAGGTTTAATGCAGTACACAACGGTGACAGGCGAATTTACGACTCCCATTAGCGCCCACTGCAAATCAGCGCAAGGATTGATTCAAGTCATTATGGCCCGTCGTCGGAGGGGCACACCTTAATGGAATCGAGTACCTCCTTAACCCTTTCTTAATTCTGATGAGTTGAACTGTCGAGTTACTCGTAAGACAAATATGCGGACGTGGTCGTGGTCATCAAATTCGGGTTATTTATTCGGGGAGTAACAGCGCTAAAGACAAGTAGTGATGAATTAAAGCCACAATTGATTTTAAAAGAGTCAACTTCTCCACTCACCTTTATGTCTTACGAAGGCGGCATCCCAGCTGGTCGTTTTCGCCACCGGTCGGTGCTGATAGACGCCACCCGCAGACGATACCCTCGGAATGTACTCGCGAGGATCGTCCATAAGGACGTTTTCTTCCTTCTGGCCACTACCACCAACCGCGTCCACAGAACCAGCGTCGGCGGCAGCTGCTCGGGACTGCTCCGGAACGATCCCGCACGGGACCATCCGCTCCTCTTCCTTGAGTGGTAACTCCACCCCAACCGGCTCCCGGACGGAATTTGACTGATTGAGCCATGGCGGAGACGATCTGTTGCTGCTAAAACCTAGTACGGGGTGCGGAACGAATCCGGACTGTTGGGTATTGTTGAACTCTTTGAGCTTCTGATAAAAGTCCAGGTCGGCGTCCGAGAAGTGGTGGTGGGATCGCTTTCGGGGTCCCTTCGCGAACCGGGTAGAGTTCAGTTGGCTTCGAATGTACTGCTTCATTGCGCTGAGCGTGATGTTGTACAGATCCGGTGGGGTGTCCGGCCAACTCGGCAGAACCGACTCAGTTCTCCGCTGACCTCCGCCATGGTGTTGCTGCTGCTGCTGCATTTGTTGACCGGCCAGGAATGATACGCTAGAACTACTCGGCACTACAACACTTTTCCGGTGATGATTCTGAGACTGTGCCGCTGATGGCACCGCTAGGGGACTCGCCGACGAGAGCAAAAGTGTCAGCAGCATAAAGATCAGCCCGTACGTTCGGCTGACGGCCCCCGCGGCACCACTGGACACATTCTGGGGGGCCACTGCGGCTGCCGGATTTCACTCCTCCCCCTTTTCGCCCCTCTTGATTTTACACACTGAACATCACTGATGTGTCCTTGGGACACCAAGCTTTGCACTTGGCATGAGATTTCGGTGGGTGACTGCCTTTCAACTCAACATTTAATCACTTATCACACAATAACTTCCTTTACATTTTCTTCTCTTCGTTAAACACATTTAATTTTTTTTTCATACAACCACTCAAATCTGAAATGAAAATAGGAAAAAAAAACAGTTAGTAATGACCGGTATAAGTAGTACAGGAAAAATTTATATGCATTTAGGGAAAAGTGGGGAAAGACGAACATATGGGACAAAAAGAACAATTGCCCGCGAAATTCCGGGAGTTCCCAAATGACCCAAAACAATCCAACATACCACAAAGTGTACATCGTGGTCCACTGGAGCTACCTGAAGCTATACCAAAGGTTTATATAGCCATATACTGCCCCTGATCGCATAAATGTCCCATATGCATTTTCAACATGCGTTTTTCTCAGCTTGCTGTTTTGCATATGGGCAGCTTACTAATTTCGCTCTCCAACCCGTACGGTCATCTCGACGCTGTGGTCGTCGTCTGGTGTTCGAAGCTGACTGCGGAACCTGCAAAAGCGTGATCTCTGCAGAACTACTTTTCGCATTGGTTGAAAACGGTACAGAGCGATACACTAAATCCCAGAATTACGATCCCCCCGATTGCGCCAACCCTGTTTTACGCCCCCCGAATTGCGCTCAAACCCCGAAATAACGCTCCCCTCAAATAACGCTCTAATGGAGCACTTCCATTCGAGCAGTTTTTGTTTTTTTCTACAATGTATTTCTTATGGAGCGAACTGTCAAAAACTGTTCGAATGGAAATGCTCCATTGCCGTACATCGGGGGAGCGTTATTGCGGGGTTCTGGATATCCAAGAACTCCCGAAAGTCATGGCCTAGATATCTGGAGTTTTTTTTTTTTGAAAAGGTCCAATAAACCAAAATTTCAGTTTTTGCTTTTTGGGTGTTTTTAATACCCCTGACTCAAGGCGGTTTTAAAAACACCCAAAAAGCAAAAAACTGAAAATTTGGTTTATTTGAACTTTTCAAAAAAAAAAAAGAAACTCCAAATATCTACCTGATTAATGGGGGTCTATATGGGTAAATTAACATTCGATGTAGCTTCAGTAAACCACGATGGATACTCTGGGGTACGTTGGATTGTTATGGGTCATCCAAGAACTCCCGGAAGTCATGACTTGGATATCTACCAGATCAACGGGGGTCTATATGGGTATATTACCCATCGGTATAGCTTCAAGTAGCTTCAGTAGACCACGATGGACACTTTGCGCCATGTTGGATTGTTATGGGTTACCCAGGACTCCCGAAAGTCATGGCCTGGATATCTACCTGATCAACGGGGGTCTGTATGTGTGAATTTACCATCGGTAAGGCTACCAACTCTTGCTGAGCAAAAATCTGTACACTTTGCCGATATGACACCATGGTATAACAAAAACTGTCAATGAATTATTTAGATAAATTAAATTTTATAAATTTGAGAATTATAAATATAAAACTGTGTCGTTTTTACAGCTAACAAATTTTACAAAATGCTATCAGAGTGCTTATGACTTGCACGTTTAAAAGTATTCATAAAATAAACCGTGATTTGAATCAAATCATTATGTTCTTCATTTTTTTGTTAAACATTTAAAAGTTTACGAAATGTCAAGTTGGCTTTTATGAATAATATCGTTCTTAGTTGTTTTCACGAACACTTTTTTTTATTGAAAAGGTCCTATAACATGTGAAACACAACAGTTTATAGGACCTTTAAAAAACGTTAGATTTGTTAATTCAAATGTTCAAATGTTTTCACAAGTTTTAGAAAGCCTCTGGAAATGGATAAATATATTTAGCAAGGTGTTTGTAAAATAACAATTCCAGAATTTTTTTAAAGGTCCTATCAACATATGAAAGACAATAGTTCAAAAACTCTAGAATTATTGATAATCAAGTTTGAATTGAGGAAACCCCGGAAAACTCCCTTTTAAATAAAACTCACAGAAAAATACAAATTTCTAGTTAACAAAAGCTTCGACCAAATCAAAAAAGCAATTCAATGATTAAAAAGTTGTTAAAATTCCGTACAAATCCGTATTATGCATAAAATTTCCAACAAAAATTCCGGCTTGTTAAAAATCCGCGAAGAGGTTCGAAAATCCGTATGGTAAGGAAAAAATCCGTACAGTTGGTAGCCTTAACCATCGGTATAGCTTTAGGTAACTTCAGTGAACCACGATGGATACCCTTCGCCATGTTGGATTGTTATAGGTCATCCAGGAATTCCTGAAAGTCATGACCTGGATATCTACCAGATCAACGGTGGTTTATATCGGTAAATCAACCATCGGTTTAGCTTCAGATAACATCACTGAACCACGATGGATGCCCTGCGCCATGTTGATTTGTTTGAGGTCATTCAGAAACCTCTCTGCCTGTGTGGATCAATCGGACCGCGCACTGGACTCACAATCCAGAGGTCGCCGGTTCGAATCCCGAGGCGGACGCAACAATGCTAAGTGTAAATACAGTCGACTCTCTGGCTGTCGATCTTCTCGATATCAATATTGCTCCATCTATCGATGAATTCTTCAGTCCCTTCAAACTGCATACTTCGATTGGCTTTATTCCTCGATATTTTCTCTCGCTTGAAGGATCTCTTTCTCGACGGTTCCTTGGATTCTGTTTGCTTTAAAAATCTCTTCCGGTTGTCAATATTGTCACTATCTCATGGCTTGCATAGACATTTTTCTTTGCAAAACGAAGCTTTGAAGGGTGTTTGACATTAGTTTGTTTTTGTTTGCTGGACGTTGCCATGGTTCTCTCCCATAGCTGGGTACCAAGAAAAAACATATTTTCAATCGAGTCTTCATTTTGCATCGTTCTGTAAACTGATGATTCTCTTCCTCGACGGCCCCTTGGATATTGACAACCAGAGAGTCGACTGTATAGGTATTCGGTGCCCTCTCCCCGTGCCCATACCTTCACACTTAGCAGACCCGGGAGGCGGAGTCTTGTCGCGAAAAGAACGATACACGCCTGTGGATCCGTTGACGAAACCGCAAGGTTTAAGAGGGCCACATTATAAGGTGTTACGTCGATTCCGTTTTTTTTTTTTTTTTTCATTCAGAAACTCCCTCAAGTCATGGCCTGGTTTATGTAGACACCCTGGCCATGACTTCCTGAGTTTCTGTATAATCCAAACATTCCAACAAGTTGCAGGGTTGTACATCGTTATTCACTGAAGTTACCTTAAGCTATTACGATGGTAATACACCCTGTAGACCCCCGTTGATCAGGAAGATCATCAGATCATCACTTCTGGGAATTCTTGGATGACCCATCTTCAAGTTAGCTACAGCATAGCAGTTTGGACCGCGGTAGGATAAAATTCTCTTCAAAACTTCTTTAGGAGTTTGGAAGAGTACTTGAAGAGAGTTTTATCCTACCGCGGTCCAAACTGCTATGCTGTAGCTATCTTGAAGAGCTCTTGAAGAACTCCTGAAAAAAATGTTACTTGGGAATCCAATATGGGGAAGGATATCCAACGTGGTTCACTTAAGCTACCTAAAGCTATACCAATGGTCAATTCACCCATATAGACCCCCGTTGATGTAGTAGATTATCAGGTCATCACTTCCAGGAGTTCCTGGATGACTTATAACAATCCAACGTACTCCAGAGAATCCATCGTGGTTCGGTGAAGCTACCTGAAGCTATACCGATGGTTAATTCACCCATATAAACCACCGTTGATCTGGAAGATATCAGTCATGACTTCCAGGAATTCCTAGATGACCTATAACAATCCAACATGGCGAAGGGTATCCAATGTGGTTTACTGAAGTTACCTAAAGCTATTCCGATGGTAAATTCACACATACAGACCTTCGTTGATCTGGTAGATATCTAGGCCATGACTTCCGGAAGTTCTTGGTTACCCAAATTTGTGGATGGCCCCTTATTCGTGTTTTGTAGATTACTCCTTTGTTTCATTCATATGTAAATCGCCCCCCCAAAAAGAGAGCATATGGGAGATTTAGTGTAATGCTAAACTAGCTTCAAAGGTCACCGCGCTTAGCGAAAAGGTCGATAAGAAGTGGAATGTTCGGTCAAATCGATCAGTACGTACTCGGTGAGGACTGGGATGATTACAGGAACGAGACGCCGGATGCGATGAATGTTCCGCTGACGTTCACCGTTACCGGGCCGAGCTTGTACACGCCAGAGTCCCAGGTTCAGCGGGCGAATGAATGAAAATAAAAGAGAACCAAAAATAATGTGTATGCTAGTCTACAAATCTAGTCCGATTGTCTATGAACCATTCCTTTCGGAGAGCGACTCTACGAAAAAGAAAGAGTATTTGTCGCACTTGGTTGTCAAAATCCATGGAAAGTGAGAGAGTCGTGTTCAAGTTAGGTTCTGATGAGTTCTCACGCGATTGTTGAATAGAACGGTCGACGTGAGGGCTTCAAAAATAAATAAATAAAAATTTTCGGATGCGACAGCTAGTAAACAGGCTTTGAGCCCCGAACTTCAATTGAACGTGCTTGCTGAAGTCGAAACAGCAGAGCTCAGTACAAATGTTGGAGAAGTCAGTACAAATGTTGAACAAAATGATAGCAGTCAAAGAGAAACCCAAATTCAACGCTGGGCTTCGAGACGGCCACTCTCATCTGGAAGGACACTAAAGCTGTGGGCTAGTTTTATTCACGCCGACCCCGATCACAAGCAAGAAGTCCTGAAGAACACTTTGAACCAACCATCAACGTCCCGCAGTTATATTCTAACTATAGCTTATGTGACCTATTTTGAAGAATCAAATAATACAACTTCTGAATCTGATGAGCGCAATTTTAGGGTTACGCTTAAAAGAAGGAACAGCGATTTACATTGCACATTATTTATTCTAACTACTTGAACTTCACGTCTGTGTTCGGAAAGAGCTCTTTGAGCGAAAAATTTGATGTCTTCTAGGTACCGTCATTACGGGTGACATTGGGTCAAACAAAATTACTGAAATTTAGGGGGTTTGTTAAAAAAGAGTGAGAAAACCAGATGCAAATTGAAAACATATAAAAAATTGCATCATTTCAATAGTTCACTAATATTGCCAGTGTTGTGAGTTTAATAAGAAATTACTCAAAATTACCCTTTATAACAAGAAAAATAAGAATTTTCTCTAAAAGAAATAAACAAAAGAGAGTTAAATTTGAGCAACGATCACCTCATCACCGTCGGCGTCTGCCGACAGAACGTCATGACGCCATCATTATCTGGTCGCGCCAGTTGTCTAGCTCGCGCTGGCTTCTACCGGTCGGAATCCCGTCAAAACAAATCCTAGGGCGCATGTCTGGCAAGTTTTTTTTTGGATCACAATTTCATGAAAGATAACTCCAAACTTGAATTGTAATTTTTTTCTCAACATTTGTTTTAAAAAAATTTTCAAAAATATATTGATAATCAATTTATAGAAATAATAGTTTAAGAAAATAAATATAGTAAATGAGCATCCCTAGCGGCAAATTTTCACGAGATCGTCTGTCAACCACGAAAAAAAAAACAGCAAGAATTTTCACCGCACTTTTCCGCGGCGACAGCGGCGGAGGTTCCAATTTCGCTTGCTTTTTGAGGAATATATTGTGCTTTAAATAGAACAAATGTTATGGCTTTATTGTTTCCTTCTTTTTGGGCGTTCGTTAGAGGAACCCCACAGAAATGATATTTCAAATCTCTGCTGTCCCATTTATTGGTAAAAATATTTCTTCAAAGTTCAAGTTGCGGTAAGCATCGATAGTCTGTGGTTGACAGAGCAGCGAGTCAGACGTGCGTCCCTCACACACCAAAAAAAGTGCCTAAAAAGTGCAAAAATGCTTCAGGGCAAGAAAAAGAGGCGGTCCTCACCAGCAGGATCGGCAGATTTGAAGAAGCTAAAGAATGCCGAAGAGCTACCTGCAAAGCCAGGCAGTTTGAGCAAGGACGCTCAAAAATTGTCTGGAAACCAGTTCGCTACCCTCCTGTGGACGTGAGCGAGAAGGAAGAATTTGAACGACGGGAAAAGTTGCCACCCATTTTTGTGAAAACATCGTCATCGGATTCGGTGCGAAAGTGGCTGACCGGGTTTATCAAATCTGGTGCTTTACGAGCTTCCATTCGCTTGTGTGCTGATGGACTCAAAATTCTGCTACCTACCAGAAAGGATTACAACTACGTTCGGGATTTCCTGAACAACACAAAGATTGAATACTACAGCCATGACGATCCAGGTAAACGCCCCATGAAACAGGTCCTCCGAGGCCTGTACGACATGGATGTGAGTGTGCTGAAAGAAGAGCTAAAAACTCTTAAGTTGAACGTGATCGAAGTCTTTAAGATGACGAGACACAAAAAGGACATCAAGTATCGTGATCAACTGTACCTGGTTCATTTCGAGAAAGGATTAACAACGCCGTCTGAGCTGAAGGCAGTTCGGGCAATTTTCAACATCATCGTGACTTGGGAACGTTATCGTCCAGTGCACCGTGACGTGACACAATGTTCGAACTGCTTGCAGTTTGGACATGGTGGAAGGAACTGTTTCATCAAGAGTCGTTGTGCAACCTGCGGAGGTGAGCACAAAACACAAGCTTGCGAAACAATCAACGAGAACATCGAAGCGAAATGCTTCAATTGCGGCGGCGACCATTCTACCAAGAATCGAAGCTGCCCAAAACGTGCTGAGTTTGTGAAAATTCGGCAGCAAGCGACGACGAGGCACCATCCAAATCGTCGCAAAACACCACCAACTTTCACGGACGTGGATTTTCCTGCTTTGGCGTCACCTGGAGCGGGATCTGTTCGAGTGGTTCCAAATCTGCAGCCATTGCCGTTGAATCAGCGGCAAAAAGTTGCAGAGAATACAACACCTCCTGGCTTCAGTCAGCAACCGAGGGAAAACCAACCAACATCAACGGGTGAAGGCAATAGTGACCTGTTTTCACCACAAGAACTTATGAACATTTTCATCGAGATGACAACAACACTGCGTGGTTGCAAAACTCGTGCGGAACAAGTAAGAACGCTTGGAGGATTTATCTTGAAATACAGTTCGTAGTTTACTCGTTCTAATGATTTTGAATATTTCAATGAATTTACTGTTTTAGTTTTAAGTTAGGATTAGTTGTTAAAGTATTTTTTTTTCTTTTTTTTTACCCAAATGTATTCGATTAAATGCAAAAATGTAAAACAATTTGAAATAAATGAATGAATGTGAACAGTAATAATAAAACGAAAAATACAACAAAGATGAAGAGCATTTAGCCATACCACTTAGAATGTAAATGAAATGTAATTATTATAAGAAAGTACAATAAAGACATATTTAATTTCCCCAAAATTTGCGGTAAGCAAATGTTGAACAAGATTTTTTTAAGAATACTAGAATAAGTAATATAATCACATATTTACTTTTCTAATATTTACTCAGGTAACGTAGTAAAGACACAATAGGAGCGGCCGTGGCTGACTGGTTACGGTGTTAGCTTTGTAAGCGAATGGTCCTGGGTTCGATTCCCATCTGCTCCCAACGAGAAAGTATAGGAAATATAAATCTTGAAACTCTGAACATGTACGAAAAATCAAAGCCGCTCGAGTCGGGGTTCGATCCCCCGTCCTTTGGATTGGTAAGCAAAAATGCTATCCACTAGGCCATCGCGACTTGGTGAGCTATGACTGGAATTAGGAATACTGTTACCACCATCAACTATATACGCGCTGGGTCCTTGTCCATTTGACAAGGGTTCGGAAGTTCTAAATAACGTTTGAATCCGATTGGTCCAAACGTTCTTCAGGGCGGGGCTTGTCGACAAAGCTGAAGTACCTCGCGCCCGGCTAGCCAGCGTAGAAATGGGTCACCGAAGCTCGGTAGAGCTAACACCTTCCAAATGCCTATGCGAGTTATTTGCATGTATAGAATGAGAGTTAAAAATACATGGAAACAACTCAATTTGTAAGAAGCGACCGCGTGGTCCCGTTTGGTTGGTTGCACACACACACACACACACACACACAGGTAACGTAGTAAAGACACAAACCGACATGTCTAGTTTGCATTGCTGAGACATGAACCGGAAAAAATGGGTGGAGAGGTCTGCTCATTACAACTGTAACAACATTGGGACTAATTTGAATCCGCTAATCGACACTATGTTCAAAATATCACCATCGAAGACGCCACTCGCGTCCTTTTTCTACGACGTCGCGACGTCCCGCCAGTGGTTCGCGTCTTTGAGGGGTTCGTTCTGTCATCATGCTCATACTGCCTCTGACAAACTTGCCTCCGTGCTGCTACGATCGCGACGACGAGTCAACGGGCGGCGACGGGTTATTATTAGTGTGTCGTCTCGTGAAAATTGGCGAAAATATAACGCGTGGTGACAAACAGCCAGCCGCCAAGCTCTCAACATATTTATTCCCATGTGCAATGCGGTGCAAATTGAATGCACATGCTGAAGAAGTGAGAGCGACGAAACTTCTCTCCCGTTTCTAGATGACGACGCATGAGACTGTGGTTGTGCGATCAGTTGGGAGCGATAATGGTGTGTAGGTCAGGGTTGAATCAATAAAAAAAACGTTATTTAAACCACCTTTGTGATTGATGCCATCCTCACAAAACCAATAAAAAACTTCTTGTTTGGATTTGGTTACACCAGAATGCCTAAATGTTCGGTGGTGAAGTGGATGCGTGGTTGCCAATGGACTCTTACTCCAAAGGTCATCAGTTCGAATCCTGGGGTGTATGGGAACCATGTGTTAGCCTTCCTACGGTATTGGGGTCCTTTTCGGCCCTTTTGAAAATTAAATTTGCCATAACTTTTGCTATATACATGCTAGAGCCTTGAAATTTTCTGACATAAAATTTATAGTATAAATACACATTTCACAAAACAAATAAACCTCGGACGACCCCTAGGGGAGCATCCTTAACAAAAGTTACTTTTTGCAATTCCATCGTGAAACTACTTACTTTTCCTGTCATTCTTGACCGACGAAATAGCCTATTTTTCTGTACCAAAAATAACAGAATCGAATAGCAACACTTTTCAAAATAAATGCTGAAAAGTTCTACTTTTCAGCACTCAAATGGGTGCTGAAGAGTTGAACTTTTCAGCACTTGTTTCGAAAAGTAACACTTTTCAACATTTTTTTTATCTAAACGATTTATTGACAAAATACATGAAAATTTGACATAAAATTTCACTAAGTGTGTTTTTTGGAATTGCAAAAAATGTTGTATGGAACTCGTTGCAAAACTTGATTTTTTCAGCACTCTTCGTATTTATCCAACTCGGTGAACCTCGTTGGATAAATGTACGACTCGTGCCGAAAAAATCCTCTTTTTGTAACTTGTTGCATAAACTACTATTAACTTTATTGGGGTATTGGGGTCCTTTTCGATCCAAAACTTAAAAAAATCGGCAAAAATCCTGTTTTAGACCGATTCCGGTTCTTTTGGTCATAAATGAAAGTATAGAACGTCCCCTTTCCGAAACCGAAATGGAAACCCGGATTTGGTCACTGTGGCCACCGGGAATCGACTACAACCGCAAAAAAGGCTTTTTTAAGACCCCAACTTTGACGACCTGTTTCTCCGGCAAATTTACACCAATCAGGATGCTCCGGGTTGCATTCGACAGGTACTTTGACCACAAATATTAACATCAGGGCCAGGTGACCTACCGGTTCCGGAAATCCGGAACATCCGAAAAGTTCATATTTTACTGTTTTTCACGTGATACCAATACTCTCATGATAGTTGACATTGATCCATAAAACTTACTAAAACACAACACACGATTGCCAGAACCACTCTGGAGTGTTAGTGGCCACTTCCGGGTAACCGGTTCCCGGGTACCCGTTGAAATTTTTGTTGAAAACCCATCATGTTGCATATCAAACTTCATGAAATTGAAAGATATGTCTATCTTTGATAATGCCGTTAATCGCTGAGCCATCCTGGCCAAACTGGAACCGGTTACCGGTGGCGCCTTGGAGACACTTCCGGATTATGAGAGAAACCCTATCATCCGACATATCAAACATCATGAAATTGAAAGATACATATTTCAATTTATGGTCATGCCATTATTCGCTGACCCATCCTGGCCAATCTGGAAGCGGTTACCGAGAGCCCCTTTGGGGACACTCCCGGCATATGAGAGAAATCCTATCATCCGACATATCAAACTTCATGAAATTGAAAGATATGTCAATCTACGATCATGCCGTTGTTCGCTGAACCATTGTGGTCAATCTGGAACCGATTACGGGGGCTCCTTGGGGACACCTCCGGAATATTATAGAAACCCTATCATCTTACATATCAAACTTCATGAAATTGAAAGATTTGTCAATCTATGGTCATGCCGTTGTTCGCTGATCCATTCTGGAACTGGTTCCTTGTGGCCCTTTGGAGAAACTCCCGGAATATGAGAGAAACCCTTTTATCCGACATATCAAACTTTATGAAATTGAAAGATACGGTCATACCGTTGTTCGTTTACCCACTGTGACCGATCTGGAACCGGTAACCGATGGCCCCTTGGCGACACTTCCGGAATATGAGATAAACCCTATCATCACCCAAATCCAACTTCATGAAATTGAAAACTACGTCAATCCACGGTCATGCCGTTGTTCGCTGACCAATGGTTGACATATCTTTCAATTTCATGAAGTTTGATGCCGGTAAACGTTCGAAATTGGCCAGGCTGGGTCAACGAACAACGGCATGACCGTAGATTGACATATCTTTCAATTTCATGAAGTTTGGTATGTCGCTTCACAGCAACTGTACAGAAAGTTTAAGTCCATGTTGCGATTTGAAAGCTCGATGTAGACTGCCAAGACCTGCGGGTTGTAGTAAAGCGAAAAAGCCATTTTTTTGTTTGTATAACTACCAAGCTATGGGACTCGAAACTGACCCGAATGGAACAAATCTGGACAACATTTATCGAGAAAAATGTCCTAAGTAAATAGGAAACCGCATTGGATGTTTTGAAAAAGTATTGAAATCGAACCAATAGTTTAGGAGATGTCGTCAGTAGAAAATTAAAGGCTATTTAAATGATGCTTAGAAAAACTCATTTTCATCAATTCGAATTATTTGTGAGGCTGTACCTCAGAAACATATTGTTCGATAACACCAACCAACAAAATTTCTGTGCTAACTCAACTCGAGGGAAAGCATGAAGTTTGGGGTCCTCATAAACACGAGCACCTTGAATTTTTCAAAAATATTTAGACAAGGCCAAATGGTGTTTCTCCAAAGTTTGTATGGAGAATTAGTGCTGTTCGCTACTTCCACATACTCCATGCAATTATTGCTTGTATGCAACAGCGACGAACCGTCCTAACTTTCCATACAAACTGTGGAGATAAACCATTTGGCCCTGTCAAAGTATTTTTGAAAAATGCAAAGTGCACCTGTTTATGCAGCAATTCCCCACGAAAACAGCATGATTCGACAAAAAAGCTCTCCGATCGGGATCAAATTTTTTCTGTGGGTTCCTTGGCCAAAATAATTAGACCCGTACTTTTTTTTGTTTGGCCATTCCCTAATGACCTACGTCGTGTTGAGGTGGTCCGAAAATTTTCATCCGATTTCAGCTGTCTTAGACGCAAAAGAAACTTGGCTATTTGGGAAAAAATAGAAAGAAGTTTCAAAAATCTAGCTTAACATTTGAAAAGGTCATATGAAAGCTTAAAAAATCTGTTTTGATGGTCTCGGGACCAAAGATCCTATGTCTGAAAATATGTTTACCTGGTTCCTAGGAATAGTTTACATAACATATCAAAAATTGATGAAGTTATGTTTTCAATATTCTGAGATACGATTTTTGAAAAATAAAAACTGGGGTTTTCGACGCGTCACGCACAAAAATGGAAAAATGATAAAAACGGGAAAAATCGACTTTTTTCACTAAAACTGTGATCACTTGAAAATTTCAGTGATGACCTATACTTGTTAGGGTACCAAAAATTCGTAATTGAAATACGCCGTTTTCGCCATTTTTTTTTTATATGTTTTGTTAAATTTTCCGAGGAATCTGATAAACATATTTTCACACATTGGCTATTTAGTCCCAAAACTTTCAAAAGGGCATATTAAGTTTTCATTTGACCTTTTCAAATGTTAGGCATTTGAAATTTTAGACTATTTTGGCCTTAAAAAACTTTCAAGTACTCTTTTGTTTTTGCTCAAGATAGCCAAAATCGCTTGTAATGGTGCGGAGTTGTGGTTTTTGCAAAAAATCGACGAAAATTGCCATTTTTCAGACCACCCTAACACGGCTTAGGTCACCCTAATGGCCAAACAAAAAATACGGGTCTAATTATTTTGGCCAAGGAACCCCCAGAAAAATTTTTGGCCCGATCGAAGAACTTTTTTTCGAATCATGCTGTTTTCGCGGGAATTGCTGTATGGGGACCTCAAACTTCATGCTTACCCTCGAGTTGAGCCTGCGCAGTTATATTTGTTATTTTTTTGTAGGACAGTTTAATCAAAGCCTCAGAGAGAAAATTGTATTTTTTAAAATATTTTTTACAGCAAAAAAAAATCATAACATAAAAATGACTTTAACTCCAAACCGGTGCAATTTTTTCAAAAAATCGTTTAAGAACAATTCGATTGCAAATTTGTTTAGCTTTTAGACATCTTAAAGACAGCATTTTCAATATTTTTCATTTATTTTCAAAAGTGCATGTCTCTGGAACCAGATTTCACACCATCATGCACTTTTGCTCAAAAGATATTTTTTAGTCCCCCGAAACATAATTTTTGCACCATTTGATTCGAATTTTTCAACAGCAGTTTTCTATTTAATTTTCAATTAATTTAGTTTGATTATTGAAACAATACAAAGTTCAAAAATATTTTCAAAATGCTTTGAACTTTGATGCAAAATTGTGCTTTCCTAACACACAATTTGCCAAAGAAAGAGTGCTTCCCTAACACGGATGTGAAATTCAAGTACCTATACTGCATAATATTTTGAAATACAACTTGCTTTTACCAAACACTTAATCGAATCTCTTGTACCTCTCGTATCAACTCATCAGACATAAACTACGTTTTAAACGCCATTACAGTTAAGGCCACGTCATAACTGCTTAGACTTTTTTCTTTTATCAATTAATTTAAAACACTGTTCCCGTGGTATGGTTTTTATAGTGAAAAATTATCACTTATGAATAACTAATCTGATATGGCTTCAAAATTTATTTTCACTGATGTGCAACTAATCTTCCACTTTTTCTTCGTAGTACTTCTTGTTTGAAGTATAAAATTGATATAATTTGTATCAAAAGCATTTGCAGAACCCACAAAAAATAACACTAAAAAACTTTATTACAACTTGTGCTTTTATCTGATTGTTTGGGTCTATAACAGTAGTTCCATACTTCACCATGAATCTGAAATTGGGCACATTTTCTGCAGCTCAACGGAGTAAATAAAAAAAATATTGTAGCGTTGAAGATCCTGCTGGTTTAAATGAGATTTAACTCAGTAAAGCCTTTTTAACAATTGTTCCTTTTTTAGTATACCAGCAATTTGAGCGATTTTTAAAATAACCGTGGCGTGGAGGCTAGTTTGTAGCGTATTTGAAATGCATAATATTGGAGTTTTGAACTTTCTCAAGCTCTGTACAGGCCCTCAAGTTTGGATTTTATATGGGAAACTTGTCTCAACAAAAACCAATGGCGTTGCACAACGCAACGTCACCAACTACACAAAAATTAAAATCACGGAAAAGTATTTTTTTACATCCTAATTAGTCACCCAGGACGATTGAACACTTCAACGCAAGCGTGCTATCTTGTTGCATAGCACATTTTGACGTTCCTAGATAAACGCGTTTTCATGTTTGACATTGAATACGCAAAAATTAGAGCCCACCATGTAAACGATATCAAACACGTTTTATTTGATAGACTGTTATTTGCATTTACCCGAAATTGGGTTGCCGGACTCCCCAGCATTCGAGAATTTAGATGTGACAAAACGTCCTCTGCCTTTGGCCAGTTATCGCACTCGCAGCAATTGTACATATATCAAGATCAGATCAAAACTTTTTCATATGAAGGATGACATCAATGCATGCAGTTTATTTTTCCGGTCATCCATTCACTGGACAGTTTGTTGTAATATGACTATTGTTCGGTTATCTTTTTTTCTAGTTTTTATCAACAAAATCATGCATTGGTAACTTTCCGTAAACATACCATTTCATAACTGCAGTAAATCCTCACTTCGATCTTCAGCAATCAACGTGTTGCTTAAGCACGCACCACAACGTGTGCGTGCGTGTTGTTCTGCCCCCGTGCCAAACAACACACTACACTTTTACTACAGAGCACTACGACTAGTGTGTGCTTCTCAGCTTCTTTCTCCCGCGGTTGCTGCTGCTACTACTTCTGCTACTGATGCTCTCTAGTTGAAGTTTTATTATGTCGTTTTTTGCAGGAAGGTGCTGTGTCCTATCCCTCGCCTAGACCAGACCAAAATCCATGATAAAACTGACAGACCAAATCTGTCAGACCAAGACTGTCAGACCAAAGAGCAAAAAGTAAACAATCTTGGTCTTCGACATTGGTGCACACAAATCAAGAATAGAAAATTTGAAAAAGAATTTTATTTTTCCAATTCAATGACTGGGTTTGGACTGCAAAATTGAATGTACGTCAGCAAATGATTAAACAGTGCGGCGTCCTGTACACCGACAATTAAATAAGCAGTTAAAAGCCTTATTCTTCCATTTTATTTTTTGATCGCGTTTTCGGTTTACACCTGAAAAATCTTGAAATTATTTATACGGATTTGTAATTCCTCTCTTTCCATCATTCCCTTGGTTTTTTGATGTTTATTTTTATATTGCTTCATTAATACACTCAACCCCCGGTGGTTGGTCACTTTTTCGTTTGACACTTTTTTAGTTTGTACCCCGTTGGTTGGTCAAAGTCAAACTAAAAAGTGACGAACTGTCACTTTTTACAAGGCGCTTACGCAAACTATCAAAACAAACGTTTGGTAGTGTGTGTGAACGCCATGTAAAAGGGGTGTCAAACTAAAAAGTGACCCCGTTCGTTTGACAACAGTTGATGTCAAACCATCGGGGTTTGAGTGTATTTGGTCGTCTGGCGGCGGCGACCGCTTCTGATGCTACAAACGATCCTCTTTGCTTTGGTGACTTTCGCGCAAAAGGCGTGAGTGAGAGCGCACTTTCGCACACACACGTTTCCCGCAGTGAGAGTGAGAGAGGTGGAGAACTCTGCGAGCGCGGTGAAATATTTTAGACCTTTTTATTTTCTTCTATTTTTGCACATATAAATAAATCGCGCGGCTCGCGTTTTGCGCCTAGATCGCACACTAACCTCGCCGTGACGGCGACGTTTGACGGATTCGGAGGGGTGCTACGGAGGTGACGGACGGGGATCACATTTCTTTTCGCCATTGCAAAAAGCTACGACAGCGCGCACTTTTACACTTGATCACGATAATAAACAACAGCCCGAGTGAGAGAGGTGTGCGAACCCGTCACTTTAACCCCCGCTCCCTTTTCTCTTGCCCCACCTGGAAACTACTCTTCTTTAGCACACGAAAAGTGAGGTGAATTCACCTAAACCCCTTTCGGTCGCTTCGTGCCATTGACCGACATTGCCGCTCCCCGGGGGCACCACACGGCGCCATCGATCGCGTCGTGTGCCCTTTCCGTGATTGGCGCCTTCAAGCCTTCACAAACACCCCCGCGTGGTCGTCACACACAAACACACTCGCGGCACAAAAGAAAGAAGAAAAAAAACGCACACGCGGACGATCAGCTGCTCTCGCACCGAACGACGACGACGAAGGCTCCCGAAAACGGGCTCCAACTCCAAAGCAGGCTCGTGAGCCCACAAACGCGACGCGAGCCACCGAAAACCGCGAAAAAAAAGCCCGAACCGCCCGGAAAAATCGCGCCCGCCACCGAGGAAAATTTCCACTTTTGTCGAAAATGCTTCACCGAGGCAGGAAAAACGCACCAAAACTGATGGTGTCCCCCCTGCGCGAAGAAATGAGACAATTTCGGGGCCAGTTTCGCTCGGAGCAAAGCCCGGCTCGCGCGAGATCGAGAGAGCGGGCGAGCGAGCGCGTGAGTGAGAGCCAGGAGTTTTGTCACGAACATCACGACACGACGACACGGCTTGGCTGGTGATCGCGCAGAGTACTTAGGCCAAGCTCAAACCGTTGCTGATGGTTCTAATCACAGACAACAGACGTTGCTGCTATAGAACAAAATAAAGGATGGAAACGGACCACGGCACATTGACGCCACCTCGTAGACTATTGTCACTCGCGATAATAAGCCTGGATGTAGACTACAGTGCACCTCTGCTTTTCAGATTTTCAATGTTGTTGTTGCAGCGCGTTGCAACATATCACTCAAGGTGAGGATCGAGTTGACACGTTGTTTTGTCTGTGGAGCTAAAACAGTGTGAGAAGGAGAAAACGAGGCGATCAACTTTGTTGGTGACCCTCTTCTCGTGCTCTCTCTCCCGCGGGATATGTAATCGTTCTGGGTGGGAAATTTGAGGTATTAGTAGTTATAGAACAAGACCTTTTCTCAAAGAAAAATCAATGACAATATTTAGTATCTTATGCAGGAACTGCTTGTATCTGGGCCATGGAATCAGGAACTGTCACCTCAAGGGAACGGACCAATGGACCATGGACCATGTGAACGTTGCTGGTTACTTTGGTCTGCAAGTATACGGGGTTTGTGGTCCTAAAAAGGCCCCTCGTTTTGGTGGCATACCTGATGCAGCCTTCTAGTGTCAGTGTACGGACGCGGCCAGCTGGCTTTGACAGTTGACTCGCCCTCTTTATCCGTCAGCAATTGCCGGTTCAGCGATTGTCCACGCTCCATACAAAAAGATTTATTTTGTATGGATATTGTCCACGCGGGGGGGGGGGGGGAATGGGAGGTGGGTCTGAGATTTAAAAAAAGTGTCCACGTTGTTTATGGATGGTCCCTTAGTAGTAAAAAAGATGTATATTAAAAACGCCTCAAAATATACAACTGCTAGTGCTTTCCAATAAGCCTAAACAATTGTGACCTGATAACCATGCATAGAAAAAAAAAGTAAAAATACTTGCATTTAAACATTGAATTATATTTTTTTAAACTGCACATTTATAACATTTTTAATGCGATAATTACTTTGGTTAACGTGAATATTAACGAAGATTTGGTGAAACAGAAATCAACGAAAGAAAGGGTGCACATTCCGGAAGCTAACATCAAATTGTTATTCCCTTGGGAACCAACAACGAGAGAGGTACTCCTCAATATTAACTCCTGAAAAGTGCTAAAAAGAGCAAAAATGCCTCACGGCAGGAAAAAGAGGCGATCCTCACCACCAAAATCAGTAGAATTGAAGAAACTTAAGAATGCCGATGTGCTGCCTACAAAGCTAGGCAGTTTGAGCAAAGACGCTCAAAATTCGCCTAAAACCAGTTCGCTACCCTCCCTGTGGACGTGAGCGAGAAGGAAGAATTTGAACGGCGGGAAAAGTTGCCACCCATTTTTTGTGAAAACACCGTTATCGGACTCGGTGCGAAAGTAGCTAACCGGGTTTATCAAATCTGGTGCTTTACGAGCTTCCATTCGCTTGTGTGCTGATGGACTCAAAATTCTGCTACCTACCAGAAAGGATTACAACTGCGTTCGGGATTGCCTGAACAACACAAAGATTGAATACTACAGCCATGACGATCCAGGCAAAAGATGAGCTCAAAATTCTGATGTTGAACATGATCGAAGTCTTCAAGATGACGAGACACAACAAAGACATCAAGTATCGTGCTCAACTGTACCTGGTTCATCTCGAGAAAGGATCGACAACGCCGTCTGAGCTGAAAGCAGTTCGGGCAATTTTCAACATCATCGTGACTTGGGAACGTCATCGTCCAGTGCACCGTGACGTGACACAATGTTCGAACTGCTTGTAGTTTGGACATGGTGGAAGGAACTGTTTCATCAAGAGTCGTTGTGTAACCTGCGGAGGTAAGCACAAAACCCAAGCTTGCAACACAATCAACGAGAACATCGAAGTCAAATGCTTCAATTGCGGTGGCGACTGTGATATCCTCAAGTTTAAAGTAAAACACATTTATTGCGGTTTACAATGCACCGCTTTATTCCGCCATCTTCGTACACAGACTAACCTACTCGACCGCTCACACGCTTAACCGTGTTTTCCTAAACTCAACACTAATTTAGCCATTACACGGCTAGTCTAGAATGCCACATCCTCCCCTTCGATAAATTATGAATGAAAAATAACTTAAAAACTATCACTTGTATTTTAACTCTTAAATCTAAGTCCTCGCTGAATTGTATCGTAGAAGTGATGTACACAGCGTTCGGTCCCTCCGGTATCATTAGCCTTTTGAATTTCAAACGGTTGTTCTTTCTGTTCTTCCCTCTTCCTCTGCTACCGCTGAAAAGAAAAAAAAAAGAAAACAAACAAGAAAAAAACAGAGAAAAGCCACCCACAAACAAATACATAATATTAACCGAACCGTGGTTATACCATAAAGTACAAAACATATTTCATAATTTTCCAGCAATATTTGCATCTTGTTAATAACTGCAAATCGCTTGTCCTAGTTTGCATGTTTTTCCCTCATTCCTTTTGTTTACTTTGATCAGCCTTAAGCATAAGCATAAGCATAGGTGACCTTTTGTTTACTTTGATCAGCCTTACCCACAAACAGTTTATTTTATATTTCTTCAAATTATACATTTACCATAGAGTTAAATGAACATAGCATTTTAATAACTTTTTCTAGTGCTATCTTTAACATCCCGTACAAAAATAACTATCCTATGTTTAATTCTAATCATTATCTTAAATCGACTGGAAGGTAGCGCATTATCACGACCAAAACCTTATCACGGCACCTTTGGGAAGGCGACTTATAGTATGTTAAAAATTGAATTGAATCCGCGTTGCAAATGCCAGCACCCATACTCTTCAAAGGGTGTTTTCCTTGTGGGAAACTTGTAAATCAGTTACATTTTAAACTAACAAAGAACTATCGTTTTTATTTTCAAATTGACATATTCATCCAGGTACAAATGAAATGATGTCCAAATTCCTACATTATAGAAATTTCAATTTAAAAACAAAACAAGTTTGTTCGCTCAACAGCATTAACTTGGCGTTCTTTATTCCGAGATTCCTACTCGAAACCAGATGTCCAAAGGTTTGATTGTTGAGGCACTTGCAATCTTCTTTTTACACCTATTCTCCCATCCACCCCGGGATTCAAACTAACGACCTTTGGATTGTTAGTCCAACTGCTTAACAGCGACTCTTCCGAGACAGGACAAATTGCTATTTATCTTCCACTAGCTCCTGCTTCTACTCGACCAATAATAAAAACTCTTCTTTATCGTTATTATTAATTCACAATAGAGCCAAACTCAGATACCACGTCTCGCCTTTTTCCGAAAATGTTGAAAACAACGTGTAACCGTCTCCTTATCATGTGAGCCATTTATTTGCCTTACGTTTCAATGGTACTGTCAATAGGGTCCTAAAGCCCATTGAAAATGTTTATGTCCAACGGTAAAAAGACACTCTTAAAACCATTTATAAACACATTTTTTTTTACTTTAGCAAGACATTTTTTTTTCGATAGATCAACTATTTAACTATTTTATCTAAAATATAACCTCATTTTTTTTGTGTACGTTCAGAATACAGAATACAATACGTATAGAATACATGCGCACGTAGATAACTCTATCAAAACTTAATTTTAGGACCCAATTGTGATTACGTCACAATCCATTTGGAATACTTTTAAGATATATTCTGTTTTGTACAATCAATATTTCTCTGTAATATAAAACCATATTATCCATCAAGTTTTTTTTCACGAAAAACTTACTTCTGTTCCTCAAGTTATTTTTTTAATATATATATGATTTTTTTTCATTCAATTTGTTTTTTTTTTTCATACAGGTACCATAGGGTGAATTTATTTGTTTATCTTGATTTCAACCGAATCAGTGTCCTGATTTATTATTAACTTTAACTATAACGACTAACTTGAAGAATCACTTCAAGATTAAGATATTTGGACATAAGATTAACCAGCTTCATTTTTCCATAACACTTGTACATCTGTTAACCTTTGGCTAAAATCATCTCAAATCTTTGGCTTCCGCTGGCCATGGACTCAACCCACCATCTTTTGCTCCAAACACGTTAGTTTCAGTTGGTCATGGGCTAAACCCGGCTCAACTGTCAGCAACCCTCTCTTTTTTTTAGAAGGTCACGGGCTAAACCCGACTCTTTTTTCCAAACACACTTTAGTTGGTCTTGGGCTAAATCCGACTCAACACTTTTGGCTTTCGCTGGCCATGGTCTAAACCCGCCATCTTTTTCCAAACACGTTAGTTTAAGTTGGTCATGGGCTAAACCCGGCTCAACTGTCAGCAACTCTTCTTTTTTTAAGTAGGTTATGGGCTGAATCCACTTTTTCCAACTCTTTGTTTGCTGGTCATGGGCCTAACCCGACCCATTGCATTTTTTTCGACCAAGACTTCCATTCTTAACTTTCAAAAACACTTTGGATAGGCAAAACTGAAACGAATGATCGTGTATACAATCTAACTGCATTAAAACTCGAAAAACATTGTTTTTAACGATATCTCTTGGCTTTTTTCCATGCTTTGTCTGTGCTTTCTTGTGAAACTTCCTTAAATAATACAATCGAACTGTACCTTCAGCCCATTTAGTGTTCTTATAGTTCTTCCATCGAATCTAAACGAATCGGTAATTAACACATTACTTGACCAGAACAATTGTAATACTTTTATCTTTTATTCGATGATAGAAAACATTATACACTATTTTTAAATGAACCTGTAATCCAACATTTGACGCAATTATTATTGTGACTCTTTCATATTTATTAATTAACAATGTAAAAAGTAAAAAAAATCTCTTTTTAGGTTCCTATTATTAAATTTTACTGATTTTCCTTGCATACTAACTTTCAATGAATCGTACCTCTCAGCTGCTTGCCGTTGCTGTTAAAAACAACATAAGCCATTATTTTTTCCCATTTCTGAGATTGAATAAATAAAAGTCGAAGCAAATCTATTTCTTATTTCTAAATATTGTTCTATATATTTCTTCCAAAACACGTCAGCACAAATCGCAACATATTTTTTTTTATAGCAGTCACACTCGCTCTAGCACTCGCTCCATTTCTCATTTTCAAAATGTATATAAATTGATCAGAATCTAAACTTTTAATACTGCTTCGTCGCCAATATGCTTAATTGACTTCTGCCAAGACTGCTAATTATTCTGATATCATGAATTTATTATTTGATTCATAAATATCAACGTCCTATAATCCTTGACTCAGTTTTTCCTTGATCTGAAATGCACGCTAAACAGGTTTCCGTATCCAATACAACAATAAATTACATATTACGTTTAACATGCCATTCTTTGGAATTGTTCATCTTGACCGGTAAATAATGTTTAAAATACAAAACAATTATTTTATCATTATTGCTCATAATATAGTGGATTTAGCTTTTTTTTTGCATTTTCTCACGGTCCTTGGAATCGGTAGTGGACAGGCCTAGGGATTCCCATTTAGTTTGAAAACGTTCAATTCACAGATAAATTATGGATAAAAATTTTGGTATTAACCACTTCTCCAACATCAGTAATAATTGTTCGATTGTTCTTGCAATTTTTTAATTCAGCTGAAAATATATATTTTTTAATATTGTTTTATTTTTTTATTTTTTTAACAACATGAACACCCCTAGGGTTGGCTCGATGCCGCCATCATGCGCCATCATGCACGCGCGTGCTTCGTTTGTTTCTCAACACTGCTGCAGCTGGATGGTGACTCGAAGTGAGGAGGGAGATGTTTTTGACATTTTTTTTTGCCCTTATCTGGCACGCCGCCTATTTCGACAGCCATTACCAAAGACCGAGTCCAGTAAGGAACTGACCGTACAATACTAAACCACAATAAAACAACTCCCAGCTCAATTACATAAAACCTCTTTCCACTCCTTAGCTTTAATCACTCTACTCACAGTTGTTTATTTTACTCGTTCACTTCCTCAAGCGCAGACTCCTAAAGCTTCCTTCACTACTACCAGACACAGTTCGACACGGACTTTTACCGGTTATAAATGCCTTCCTCCTCCGCAACCACTCATTATTATTCACCAAATGGAATTCGACCGACGATGCCTCGTCAACGTCGGGCTCTTGTCGGACTCTACTCGCGCACTGGGTTAACCCAAAAGCTCCTCCAACCAAACAAAAACAAAACAACCTCCACGCGTGCAAAATCTACAAATTTATTCCTTTTTCACAAAAACACAATATCACACTACTTTTCTCACAACTTTTCTCCACAAAATAAGGGAAAATCATCATGGCAGGATCGCCAATGTGATATCCTCAAGTTTAAAGTAAAACACATTTATTGCGGTTTACAATGCACCGCTTTATTCCGCCATCTTCGTACACAGACTAACCTACTCGACCGCTCACACGCTTAACCGTGTTTTCCTAAACTCAACACTAATTTAGCCATTACACGGCTAGTCTAGAATGCCACAGCGACCATTCGACCAAGAATCGAAGCTGTCCAAAACGAGCTGAGTTTGTGAAAAATCGGCAGCAAGCGAGGACGAGGCACCAACCAAATCGCCGCAAAACATCTCCAGCATTCCCGGACGTGGATTTTCCTGCTTTGGCGTCACCAGGAGCGGGATCTGCTCGAGTGGTTCCAAATCTGCAGCCATTGCAGCCAGCCACCTCCAGGCTTCAGTCAGCAACCGAGGGAAAACCAACCAGCATCAACGAGTGAAGGCAGTAGTGACCTGTTTTCACCACAAGAACTTCTGAACATATTCATCGAGATGACAACAACACTGCGTTTTCATGCAGATAAGTGAGATCCGGATTCAAAAAGCACATAAGTATCACTGAACAGGTCATAACATGAGACAGGGTAGCTAGATTTTCGAACTTCTTGAACTTTTTACGTCTTCACTTTAGTTATGCCACCTCTTATTTTTTAAGGAAAGATGCAATCTTTGTCAAATTCCAAAACTGAAAGATTCAAAACCTTCACTGCCAATGCTGATGGGATGCCGCAGAGACAATGAGCAAAAACCTCAAACCACACACTGGACTTCAAACTTGGAATGCGCTCCAGTCGAGTCTGAGGCGGGGGGCTGTGGCTTTTCCGTTTCGCTTTTCACAGACTCATAGAACGAAATGCACAAAGACACTTTACCACCACTATCGGTAATGATGGCTTTTGTGCAAAAGTCATGGCTGTTGTTGAAAGCATTTGAAGAATCAAACTGGTAACTTTCTAGCAGAGACACACACCTTGCATCAACTTAGCACTGCAAGGACATGAACCAAACCTAAAATCACGGGATCACGAGCATCACAGTAGAGGATTCCAACCCACTCAAAGCGGCATCAACGGCCTACACCGCCAACACCCCCTAAATCACCGAAAGGGAGGTCCAAAGGGGGTGCTGTTATTGGAGTGCAGTGGGTTAGGATTTGAACGTGGCTGCAAAGAGAAGAGAATGCAGAGTGGTAGAAGGGTCGAGTGCATAACAGAAAAGCACTGAAAAAGAGTGACGATGGTAGTTAAATAGTCTAGTCGTTGTCTAGACACCAAATACTTCACTTCTCTTGCTCGTTTGTTCTGCCTACCAGCCGGGGATGATTTTTTTGCGGTTTTTGGATGACGTTTTTTTTTTCTTCTTTCAACTCTGCTGCTGGCATGTACTTTGCACAATACGTTCAGCTTTTTTTTTTCTCACCCAGACACACTTTAGATGACTTCTTGTTTTGTTTGGCGGTGACGGCACTTCATAATGACTTTTGTGAAATTTAGGATACGATTTTGAGCGGTGTACGTCTAAATATTATTTTTTGTCAGTTTTAAATTTGATGTGCGAAACGATTTTTAATTTATTTTAATATTCGTTACATGATTAACACATAAGTCATTTTAACTCTATTTTTTCCTTTGATAACCCTGTCTCTATTGCAAGTTTCTGTTCGAACTTAGGACTCCGAAAGGCTTAAATAGGGAGAGCATCCAAACCTCTATTTGCTCCATCAAGGAACCTTTCACACTCCAGGGTTTGAACTGACGTCCTTTGGATTGCGATTCCACCGGAGCAGGCTTGGTTTGTTGGGTTGTTTGGATTAATGGCAGGGAGACGACTCCCACACCTGGAATGACTTAACGGCCTAACAACATCCAAGGCCGGGAGCGACGTTTTACTTCCACATTCGATAGAAGGTTGGAACAGATGGGAATCGAACCCATGATCACTCGCTTACAAAGCGGACAGTGTAACCATACGGCCATGCCTGCTACCAGATTAGGAGGTTCATCATTGGCAATAAAACGTTTAATTGAAAAATGTTACCTTATAGCGTAGTTGCCTCTCACCCAATCGGCTTGGGTTTGCTCCCAGACGGTCCCGGTGGCATTTTTCGAGACGAGATTTGTCTGACCACGTCTTCCGTCGGATGGGGAAGTAAATGTTGGCCCCGATCTAACCTAGAGGGTTAGGTCATTAGCTCAATCCAGGTGTAAGAGTCGTCTCCCTGGTCGTCAGTTCGAATCCTGGGGTGGATGGAAGCTAAGGTGTAGAAGGAAGTTTGCAGTTGCCTCAACAACCAAACCTTCAGACACCTAGTTTTGAGTAGGAATCTCGCAATAGAGAACGCGAAGGCAATGCTGTAGAGCGAATAATTTGATTTGATTTTTTTGATTATCTCATAGATGTAAAAATGGGATCTCTAGACTAGGCTCTCTAATGTAAACTATTTTGCAGAAGGTGCACGGAGAAAAAAGAGTTGTGAATACAAAGAGACGAGTTGTTCCTTTTTAATTCTGCTATATATTTTGATTATCTTGACAGATACGTATTTCGTCTACTACTTGCAGACTTCATCAGTGTTCTGTTCTCGACTGAAATACGTATCTGTCAAGATATTAAAAATATATAGCGGAATTAAAAAGGAACAACTCGTATCTTTGTATTCACAGTAATGCATTCTGCTAAAACACTCAACCAAACCACAAAAAAGAGTTCTTGAAATCATAAAAATGCGTTCATGAAAATCGGAACCACGAACAATTTTCATGAACGATTTGAGTCTTTTATTTCTCCGTGTAGGTAATTTGTTGAAACATGTCATGGAAAAAATATTTGCTGTGTTTTTCCATTTCCTTATTTGCGGTTATACCGGCAAGTCTTGTAAATTCCTGAGGTTGTACCATTTCTGGACTTTCTGAAAAAATAGGAAAAAGGATATGAAACACCCAAAATTGGGATGACATGGATTTGGCTGGCGTTTGAAAAATCTCTCATTGTCTCCCAAGTTTACCGTATTTAAAAAAAAATGACATGACAATACAGAAAGAAAAAGGCAAAAAATAAATCTACCAAATTTTCTTATTAAATTGTGGTCATTGTATCGTATCAAGACTATTAGCCACTCACACCTACTATTGCGAAGGAATCATTTCTTAAGGTCTGTTGGGTCGCGGACCCTATAATTAGGTATTTTTAGTCACCCCCCGTCGTACGGGGGGGTGAACATGAAGTCTCGTGTCAGAGTGACATTTGTTTGTTATTGTTTACGTTTTGACTTTGTAATGTGATGTTGTGAAATAAATTCTCTTGTGTTTTGACCGCCGTGGGCGAACAAGGTCTGTTTAAAGACTTGTTTGGTTTTTGAGACTCTAAACTTGCGCATAATTGTCCCTTGTTTATTTTGTCGATTTGGAGTTAAATACAATTTTTGGAGAAACCCCATTGGGCCTTATCCAATCTTTTTATTCAAATTGCTCGTGTTTTTGGGGACCCCACAATAATCTTGCTTCCCCTCGCAGTTATTTTTCTACTTTTTTGTAAGTCTTGGAAATCAACAACAACGATACATGATGTGATCAGACTAAGTGTTAGTGACCATGAGTGACCATTTCTGAAATTATTTTTATTTGCAAAGTTTAGAAAATTTGCTATCAATTGTCTAAGAGACATTAAACATAGGACCACTGGTTGCTGAGATACAGCGGCTTAAAGAAAAAGAAACACGAAAATTGAAATATTCTAAGTCTCACCCTCCATTTTCTAATGTCGATATCTCTGCAACTAATAATCCTATTTTCATTGTTAAAACGTTACTTAATCCACCTTTAGGTGGTTGGTGCCTTCCTAACACTCATATAGTACATCTTCACTTGTATACTATATTGTTACACGACCTATCTTTTTACAAATGACTCCAAAAAGTGTACAAATAACACTTAAGTGCTAATAACTTTTGATAGGGCTATCAGATCTTCGATGTTTTAGGCTCATTTGAAAGGTCTTTCAATTATCTTTCTAAAAATATATAACACGGCGGTTTTTCTTACGAAAAACTACCGGTTTTATAATATTCCGGTGCTTAGCCAAAATCGTTTTTTTTTTTGCATAACTTTTGAAGTACTTTTGTAAACTTCATGATATTAACACTGGAACGCCCAATGCATGTCCAACTTACACGGACGCCCAAGCCTCCCAAAAAAGGTGGAACAGTAACTTCAACTCGCTGGTTCTCGGGCATTACTCAACCAATCGGGACGATTCTTGTTTCCAGTGATTTGTAAGAATGTCTAGGATCCTAAAATTTTGTAGAACTTGATTTGAACAAATCTGTAATTTCTGCGACCGAAAACATCGTTCCACCTTTTAAAAAACAACTGCCTCCGCGCAACTTAGTGCGAATTTTTTTTTACACCCGAAAAAAAAGTTTGAACGATGTTTTTGATCGCAAAAATTACAGATTTGATCAAATTAAGTTCTGCAAAGTTCTAGAATCATCAAGACATCCTAAAAAATCACTGGAAAGAAGAATTATCTTGATTGGTTGAGTTATGCCCGAGAACCATTGAGTTAAAGTTACCGTTCCAACTTTTTTGGAGCCTTGGGCGATGGAATGTTAACTAAGGTCTAATGAGACCTTAAGACGGATCGAATGAGACCAATACGGCCAACATCGGTTCAGCCAGTCCGGAGATAATCGAGTGCTTTTTTTTGGGTGTTCGGACTCACATCAGACATTTGTTCAGAATTTGATTCTAAGTCGATAGGTATACGTGGAGGTGGGTCTTCGAAGTCTAATTAAGAAGTTCATTTTTTGAGTGGTTTTATAGCCTTCCTCAGTAAGGTGAGGAAGGCAAAAATGAAACATTCGTGAAATTTTCCGATCTGTTCAAAAACAATATTAAAAAATAAACGAAACGAAACTATTGGCACTACGCCCCCCGGGGCATGGCCTTCCTCTAACGTGGGATTTCTGCTCCAGCGCCTCTGACGAGACAGGAGAAACCGGGACCGACGTTTTACTTCACCATCCGATAGAAGCTCAGTGGATAAGGCGGGAATCGAACCCGCGTCTCATAGCATCATCGGGATCGGCAGCCGAAACCGCTACCCCTGCGCCACGAGACCCACTATTAACCCATATTAAAAAATAATAATCAAGATAAATTAATTCAGATAGTCTTGATTGAAAAAATTAAAATATTGTTTTCGAAAAGATCGGGAAACTTCATAAATGATTAATTGTTTAACATCGATTTTTTTTACTATTCTTCTCTTTGGCTCAAAAGCTGCGGGTATTTGCCTCTAACAAATATCAACAAATCTCGAAAATAAAAAAAAAACAAGAAATTTTGGAAATTGAGTTTTTGTTTAAAAAAATAATTTAAAAATCAGTAAAAAATCAAAAAATCCTTGAACCTATTTTTTAAATACTTTTTTCATCATGATCAGAAAATTCATTCAAAAGTCCCAAGTAACCACAAGCACTAAATCAAAACTCTAAATTCACTCTAACTTAACATTCCCGATGCTATGACACTTTAAATAGACTTTCCAAATGTTTTGAAACATTTGTAGCTTGAAACATTATTACCTACTGTATAATGACATTTAGAACAGCCAATTAAAGTTTCAAAGCATTTGGCACAACAATATTTTGAAACATTAATGGCAAGCTTTATATATCACTGTAAAGTAAGCTTTTAATGTTATATCACATTTTGACATTTCTTAGAATGTTTCAAAACACTAACTCAACACTAGTGAGGGCAATAAAAGTTTGGCAGTATTTCGTGGTATGTTTATGTTTGCTGCGGGAAAATCGTTCGGCGTCCATAAAATTGTGAGTCAATTATACTTAGCTTTACTGGGCTCAGTGTTAAATTATTCTCTTTGCATTGACAGTTTCTTCTCGTCACAAGATACAAATTTCCAGCTGCGATGGCTTCCTGCCAGAACTAAACCATGAAGGAGGATGTCCAGATTTCGCTCTACGCCAGCTTTTCGTCGAAGTTACGGATCTCTCGGGCAAGTAAAGTATCTCGCGCGTCACCGGCGACATGAAGGCCAAGGCCGATCGTGACGAGGCCTCACCCTACGCCGCTCAGGACGTCGTCGAAAAGTGCAAGTCGCTGCGTGCCACCGGCGGAAACCGCACCAAGACACCGGGACCGGGTGCCCAGTTGGTGCTCCGTGCCTTGGCCTGTTCGTCGAAGAATATTGTGAATATTGTGAATATAGTGTATAGTGTATAGTGAATGTAGTGTAATCATAAATAAATGCTCTGTTTTAATTTGTGAGGTGTTTTCATTTTTCCTGAATGACACGAAGTTGTTCCTCAAGGAAGGCTTAGTCGACAAAAAGCATCTGACTAAACATATTTCAGGACGGACGAGACGGCTGGCGCAGGGCATCTAGGTGAAACATCTTAGTACACGCAGTTTAGAATCTCGAAAGCACACAGCAAAAAAAAAACAAACTTTCAAAACCGTCATCCCAGCTCGAAAGCACTCTCCCTAGAGAGAGAGTGAGAGCTGCTCAAAACTTTTTGATTTTTCTATTTCTGTTTTGTCGGTAACGTAGTATTTTGACGTTTTACCACTGTATAACTTTATATCAACTCTAGACGTCGCCACTCAATTTTACCTCCATGCGTATAAAGTGAATATAAAGTTTCAAGACTCTATAGGCAAACTTTATATGTTGATATAGAGGGGATTTAAAGTTACCTTATACAGTCCCGCGGTTACTTGGGGTTACAGATTTTCAAATGTTTACACTTTGTTAACACTTTGTTCGTGGTTTCCATTTTCATGAACGCTCGTCAAGATTTTGTGAACACTTTTTTCTCCGTGTAAACAGCTCCCAAAATTCATTTCCGGTTTTGGTAGAGAATCGCTCAAGAAAGTTTTAATTGTTTTTTAACCACAATTACTCATCAACACGCGCATCCCTTAATCCAAAATCCTCCTCTTCCAGCGAATCCACACTTTATCGTTCCGGTGGAAATTATTCCCCAGACGGCATTTTCACTTCACGTCGCGTTCGACCAATGTCAATGTCACGCTACACGGTATGTGAGTGTGTGGGGATGTTGTTGTCGTTCCACCGCAGACTATGGCCAAAGTTTGGACCGGGAAAAAAAACATCACCAGCGAGTGTGTGGCAGGTAGTCGGTAGATTGAAACATAAAACTGTAGAAACAAATTATCGTTATCATGTAGGATATCTCCATCGACTGAGAGGGGTTTTGTTTGTCGTTTGAAAGTTGGCGAAGAAAAAGAAAGCAAGCTCGAATCGACAAAGTCTATCGACGAAAGTCCATCTAAAGCATTATTCATAATTAGGAATAGTAAGAAGCTGTCAAATTTGGAAATTACTAGACAGCATTCCAACAAAAAAAATCCAACCACCAGAGTTCAACTGTAGCACAACCTCATTCACATGGCTCCACCAAAAAGGACCAAAACCTTCGCGTTGGAGAACCCGCTTGGAGTCGAAACTTGAGGCGCACGTGGCTTCGACGCAAGCAACGAAAAAAAGAACATCCCAGACATAACAAATTGCGTAGGTTTCGGTTGTCGTCGTGGTCGTTGCCTTCGGAACCTCCACCAACCCCCGACCTTGCTCGCCGCGACACAACTCAGCGGAATACGACAGACAGCGTGACGCCACAGCACCGGCCGGCTGGGAAAGTGGTTGATTACGTACGTTTAGCTATTTATTAGCGAGTTTGACTATTATTGGATCGAAAGGGGGGGAAATGTCTGGATGGAAATTGAGTTGTGGAACTTCAACTTGGAGATATTCAATTTGACTCTGTGAAAAAGTAGATTTATTGATTGTGTTAAGATAAAAGTTGACTTTGCCTCGTCCACACTGAATTACGAAATCTCAAAAACGGACTTCAATGTTAAATATATGAACTGATACTGCACTATGTGCGTGACTTCCATCCTAGAGTCAAGCATAGCAGTTATTTTATTGCTTAAATAGGAATTAATTCTTCGCTAGTCGTTCTTTGGACGCTTCCTCCAATTGCGTCACAAGGACCTTTTCCATCACTTGCACTGCATTTTGTTTCACTAAAAAATAAAATTTCGTTTAATTTACAGCATTTTCCCTTCAAGTAACTAAAGAGAGTTAACTAATTTGTTCAAAGTCCGTGATCGAGAAACAGTTGCAGAAAACGATTCAAGTCAATTTCAACGAAAGTTCGCGATCATCGATCATTGACCATCACATGAGCTTTGATCATCATCACACCAGTCTCTTTCGCACCGTTATTCTTCTCAAGCTCCCAAGCTCTTCACCCCGTTCGCGCCGGTAGTCTACCTTTAGGCGCTTTCTCCCTCCCAATGTGATCTAAACCGAAGACTAACTTTCCAAGCTCGCTTGCTCAAACAAATAACATCCTTCTCCACCGGCGTTTCCCCGATAAACCTTTCCCTTGCCCGTAATGAAAAGCGAGAGTCAATTTCCTGGCCGGTGCGGTGTCCTCCGTTTGGAGAATTTGCATAATCACTGAAAAAGTTCCATTTCATCCCAGCTGACGGCACTGAAGATGAAGCTCCGCGCAAACAGAAATGCACCAGACTGGCAGACAAACTTTGGCTGAGGAGTCGTCGTAGTCTGGCGTTCTGGCCAGACACCGAATTATGGCGCTCAAACCGCACACTTCCTGTCTGAGTGGTGGTGGTACACTGTGAGCTCGACTTCCGGCTGGGCAGGGCAGCTGGCGAGCTTCTTTTTTTTTTTTGTTTTTTTTTTGTTCAATTGTAGCCGATATAAAATTCGTCTGGGCGAGATTTTCGTTTGTTACATTGTGCTCGTGCACTCTCGATTAAAACAATATCCATTAGATAACGAAGTGGTAGGATGAATGTTTGAGTAAGAGAGTCTGTGCATGTGGGGAGGATCTTCCAGGAATAACTTATATTTCACAGAAGAGGTGGGTTATTTTCCGCCCACTCAAACAAAATCGGAAAAGATACTTGGAACGCTTTTCGATTTCCGTGAAACTTTACTTTAAGGGGTATTTTTGGTGCTTGATCACAAAAGCGGGGTCAATTTATCCAAATCTCGTGACGTTGGAGAGGAACGACCTTTTTCATTTTTCTGGATGATTACTGACAAATGTATTTTTCATAAAAAAAAAGTTCTTAAATCGCTACCATTTCCCATTAATCAACTAACTGAAATTAGAAGTAAGTCATTTTATAGGAAATTTATTGTATTATTCGATTCTGCAACACGGTGTTTTCCGAGAACATTAAGGGGTAATTCTCTACCAACTCACACGAAATCGGGAAAAGTTGCCCCGACCCCTTTTCGATTTGCGTGAAACTTTGTCCTAAGGGGTAACTTTTGTCCCTGATCACGATTCCGAGGTCCGTTTTTTGATATCTCGTGACGGAGGGGCGGTACGACCCCTTCCATTTTTGACCATGCGAAAAAAGAGGTGTTTTCAATAATTTGCAGCCTGAAACGGTGCTGAGATAGAAATTTGGTGTCAAAGGGACTTTTATGTAAAATTAGACGCCCGATTTGATGGCGTACTCAGAATTCCGAAAAAACGTATTTTTATCGAAAAAAACACTTAAAAAGTTTTAAAAATTCTCCCATTTTCCGTTACTCGACTGTAAAACATTTTGGAACATGTCATTTTATGGGAAATTTAATGTACTTTTTGAATCTAAATTGACCCAGAAGGGTCATTTTTTCATTCAGAACAAAATTTTTCATTTTAAAATTTCGTGTTTTTTCTAACTTTGTAGGGTTATTTTTTAGAGTGTAACAATGTTCTACAAAGTTGTAGAGCAGACAATTACAAAAATTTTGATATATAGACATAAGGGATTTGCTTGTAAACATCACGAGTTATCGCGATTTTACGAAAAAAAGTTTTGAAAAAGTTACTTTTTGCGTTTCTCTTTGTTTCGTCGTCCGTGTCTGTCGCGGGTGACCATGAACGGCTATGATCGATGACGACCAACTTTTTCAAAACTCTTTTTCGTAAAATCGCGATAATTCGTGATGTTTATTAGCAAACCCCTTATGTCTATATATAAATTTTTTGTAATTGTCTGTTCTACAACTTTGTAGAACATTGTTACTCTCTAAAAATAACCCTGCAAAGTTAGAAAAAAACACGAAATTTTAAAATGAAAAATTTTGTTCTAAATGAAAAAATGACCCTTCTAGGTCAATTTAGATTCAAAAAGTACATTAAATTTCCCATAAAATGACATGTTCCAAAAAAATTTACAGTCGAGTAACGGAAAATGGGAGAATTTTTAAAACTTTTTTAGTGTTTTTTTCGATGAAAAATACGTTTTTTCGGAATTCTGAGTACGCCATCAAATCGGGCGTCTAATTTTACATAAAAGTCCCTTTGACACCAAATTTCTATCTCATCACCGTTTCAGGCTGCAAATTATTGAAAAATACCTCTTTTTTCGCATGTTCAAAAATGGAAGGGGTCGTTCCGCCCCTCCGTAACGAGATATTAAAAAACGGACCTCGGATTCGTGATCAGGGACAAAAGTTACCCCTTAGGACAAAGTTTCACGCAAATCGAAGAGGGGTCGGGGCAACTGCTGTGTGAGTTGGCGGAGAATTAACGTCATGATTCGAATTCCCGGACGCTTCGAAACCCGGACACTTCAACTTGTTTCATCAATTATTTGGATATAAGTTCGCATTATGAATGTCAAAACTGTGTTATTTTATGAATTCTTACAGCAACTTTCATTGAAAGTTTGTTTGAACGCTGTAGTTAATGCCAAAACAATTAAATAAAATAAAATTATAAGTTTACCAAAAATGCGAAACATTTCACTTGAAATATTTCATAGGCGTCCGAAGCACCGGGAAGGCAAAGCAAAAATTTATGTTTTTGATCTTCTTAAATTCTAGCCATTTTTATATAAACTATCGATTGTTTTGATTATAACAGCTTATTTGAGACCTAAAGAATGCCATTCACAAACATTTCAGTCCAAATTTGTGTGATTCATAAGCAAAATCGAGTGTCCGGAATTCGAAGCAAAAGTGTCCGGATTTCGAATCAGCTTTTAACAGTGTCCGGGATTCGAAGCACAACAAGTCATTTTAATTTTCAAATTCTGATGAAAAATTGTTAGAAAAGACATATTTTGCATGCATTCTCTTAAAACTGATTGATTATACTAAATCCTGATGATATTTCTATATTTCCAACTTATTACATGATTTTTTGCCAGCTATAACGAAAATAATATGGTACTAAGTGTCCGGATTTCGAATCATGACGTTATTTGGCACCAAGAAACAAGGGATCTTTCCCGACATTTTGCGAGGCCTATCGAAATATTTCGTCGGGGGGTCTACACGGAAAAAAGAAGTCCCCAAAATCGTGAACAAGCGTTCATGAAAATGGGAACCAGGAACCAAGTGTTCAAATCCCATGGTAAGATTTCCAAAAACGATTTGAACACATTGTTCGTGGTTCCCATTTTCATAAAAATTGTTCAAGATTTTGGGAACTCTTTTTTCTCCGTGTAGAGCAACCTTTTATTGAATATTTTATTTTCTATTTTATAGAAAAGCTCATTCTGACCACGAGAACCCTTCCCTTTGTAGTTGTAAATTTATACTTTTTTAAACAACTTGTTCAGTAAACTGTTATTTACAATGTTTTTGATTCGGAAATGTTTCAAAATGTCATGGTGTAATATGGAAGAGGATTGAAAAAGTAAATTTAGAAGCCAATTGGATAATAATCAGTTTTTTTTCATGAAATAACCTATGTTTCGCATAGTGTGATGCTCAAATTTGTATCCGGGCAATATGTTGCTGTATTTTCATGACAAATTGTACGAAGAAAAGATTTAGGTAGGAAAGATCGGCCGTTTGGGTTCTTTCAGCTCTGGTTTTAGGGTAATTTCATTGAAAGCTAGAAATCATGTAAATTTAGTTCGGAAACTTCCCAAGCAACACACTTTGTCAGATAAACGGATTTCCTAACTGGTTGTATAACCAATCCGCCTCGTTACCACAACTTGTTCTACAACTCCTGTGAACTGGAAAAAGCGCACTTTTTCAGACACAGAAAAAGATGCAAGTTATCAGAGTAAGTTGTACAAATGTGTTTGACAACACTGTGCCATCTAACAAGAGATTCAACGAAAAAAAAGGGAGCGTGGTTTACGGCTGTGCTATCAAATCAAAGCGCACACTGGAAAGGAAAGTTAAATTGAAAACAGCTATCTAACCGTCGACTAACTTACATGTAAACATGTAAACAAACGTTTCTTATTGGAATTTCAATCAACGACAAAGCTAATAAAAAAAGTACGCTTATTTCTGCAAAATTCATTTAAAATAATTCGAAATTGAATTTAAAAATAGAAAAACAATCATGGCGCGCATGTTGATTAGAAATTTCCTGCATGGCGAACTTTTAGATTTTCCTTTTTTGATGAACTTCCTCTGTCCCAAGATTCGATCCGATGACTTCGACGATTTGTTGTTATCTCCACGGCAGGTCCAGGCGCGCTTCCACATCTCTCCACGGGGCTTCATAGTAAACAAGCTGGCCCAAGCGTCATTAACAAGGCTGCTGTCAGTTTTGTTAGCTAAAGAACTCAACTCCAACGAAGGCTGTCATTGGAATTTAAGTTTGTTTCAAATCAGTTTTTATAACTCCACTATATAACTTTGTTATAACAAACCGTTTCAACTGTCATTGCGATTACCGTACCACGGAGTAATATTGAAAATCGGAATGATTTTGATTTATTGTTTTATATATCATAAACTCTATAAGCTGATAATTTTTGTAGCTTTTACCAGCGATATGTTCACAAATGAATCGGTCAACAATCAAATCTATTGCAATCTTCAATAAATAAACATTTTTAAAACTCTAAATTCCTCTTGTACAAATTTACACCACCTAACAATACGCAATGTAGAGTTGAATATTTATGTTGAGCATCAGTTATATAACCTATTCTCCGATAACATTTGTGTAACAAAGTGAGAAAACCTAAGGTTATTTATAGAATGGTTGGCCACGCCCATTTTTTAGAAGATGCCGTCGCATGACTATGTTAGATAAGCAGTGAAACAAACAGTGCAATATTGTTTATATTCAACAAACTGTTTTCGAGTAAAACATTGCAGATGAGGGAACAGCATCTTGGCATATCAGCACTTTGACGTTCAATTACAGCTCATAAAAAGTGTTTTCGAGTGAAATAAAGTGATAAATAGCTCAATAGGAAGTGAGCAAGTAAGTTTCTATCAAAAGTGTTCCAAAATAAATTGTTTTGATAGTGAAAATCAGCAAATTGGATGGAGTTAAGAGCGAGTGCATATTCCCTATGTTGTGTGTAAAAGTTGGAAAAGAGTGAACTTGACTGTGTTTTAACACTTGTATGGCACACATCTCATGAGTTACATAAGTCAGTTATACAAGTAGTGAAACAAACTGTTATTTAACTAACGTTGGAATTTTTTCTCGTATGTTGACAATAAACAGCTGTCTAACTATTATTCAACAGACGACAAGTTATGAGTGCTACTTGGGTTTTGATTGAAGGTAAAATTTTGGTCAAACATGTAAGTTATGTCAAAAAAGATCCCTTCTTTCATGGTGCCCAATATCAGACTTGCTGAATTTTTCATATTAGATTTGGTCTAGGAAACACGAAAACGAAATTGACTTTATAGCTGTCGGCCACCATTGCTAGTACCAACCACTAGTGTCTTCCTTTTATCTACAAGGACTTTGCCACCCTGGGCTCCTAAGTGTATGGAAGCATGGCACGGAGCGACGGCGCCGAATACCCATATTTACACAAAGAATTTTAGAGCGCCCGCCGTGGGATTCGAACCGGCGACCTCTTGAGTGTGAGTCCAGTTCGTGGTCCGATTGATCCACACGAGCGGGACAAACATACCGCATGCAGTTATTCTACAAATATAATATTCAAACAAAATTTTACAAAGCAGGGGGACCAAAGTATGGCCCGCGGACTCATTTTGAAAGACAATGTAACATGGCCCATGGCATGGAGATTTTTTTTTATTCAGTTTGGGGAGCGGCCGTGGCTGACTGGTTACGGTGTTCGCTTTGTGAGCGAATGGTTTTGGGTTCGATTCTTATCTGCTCCCAACGAGAAAGTTAAGGATAAAGTGCCTAATAGAAAGTGGGGACACGAGTAACTGAGAACCCAGCGATTTTCTGTCAAAAAAATGAGCACCTCCAAGATCTTACACATAAGGTGCTTACAATCTTTACTTCGTCCATAGGATTTGTCAAAATATGAACACCTTCCATTTAAACGCTTGGTAAAATTTGAGTGACCAGCTGTGAGTGGCATTGCATTTTGAGTGCCTTGTCCCCACATTCTATAGAGTTATCTACGTGCGCATGTATTGCGTATACGTACACGAAAAAGATTGAGGTTAAATTTTGTACCCGCCAGCAAAACAAATGGTAAACTAGTGTGCGTGAGATCGGCCTTAGATAGCTCTATTAGGCACTTTAGTGTCCAGGGCATTCGTAGAAATACAATGTCCCATCCCAGAGGGTTTCGGAGTACCAAACCTTCTTAGCATGGTGCTCCCAACTAATACAACCAAATCTCGGAGCGTATGGTGGTGTGTCCCCACGCTTCTTCCTCCCGTGTCGATTCAGAATTTTGTTGTTGTTCAAACACTCAGTGCTTAAACTCAACCCAATTATGAGTCATCTCTGCGATATGGCTTTACGCAGTAGGCCTGGCCGCTTTAACGCTTGTGATGTTTCAATGCATTCTAATGCAATGGTGTACTACAAATCGTCGCCATCGTGCTAACTTGTCGTACGTGCATTTTGGGCCAAATTTAGTTAAGAACGCCATTTTGTGCAGCTCACAATGCCTCACCTTTTGACCTTCACAGATCCCCAAAATTCGATTTCAATCCTGAGATATTCAACAAAAACCGAAAAAACTCCGTGCATTTTTGTCACTTTACATATGAAAGTAGTTTCAATCTTGTCGTGCTATCTTGTCACTCCATGAAAATTGATGTAAGTGCGACAAAAGGCCAAAGGGATTTCAGGCCAAGAAAGTCAGAATGCGTTTGTCGCACGTGCAAGCTAGACTACCGTAAACATGTGTAATTATAACTCGGGACTCCAGCAACCAACTTCAACCAAACTTCGGGACAATGCACAGAATGGTCAGCCAAACAAAACGTGTTTGTTATTGTTTACATTGCGTGCTCTCGTTTTTGTATATTCAAGGTCAAACATTAAAACGCGTTTTTCTCGGAACGTCAAAATGGCGGGTGCGACAAGATAGCACGACGACGTCGAAATGTTAATTAATGACAAGAAGAGTGCTAGGCGTAATCTAACCTAAGGCACTCTCCAGGATCCCTCCGAAAGATTGGCTGCGCTAGGGTCTGATTAGATTAGATTAGATTAGATTATTTTTTAAAAATTCAGTTTGGTTTAACTCAAAAAACGAACTTCTAAATTCGATTTCCTAGACTCAGAATCAATTTCTGAGGAAATGTCTGTGTGTGTGTGGGTATGAATGTAGATGTGTGCACCGAAAAAAAATACTCGATTTTCTTGGCACTAGCTGAACCGATTTTGGCCGTTTTGATTTCATGCCCCATTGAAAATTGTAAAGCTGGGTAATTCTCTACCAACTCACACGAAATCGGGAAAAGTTGCCCCAACCCTTCTTCGATTTGCGTGAAACTTTGTCCTTAGGGGTAACTTTTGTCCCTGATCATGAATCCGAGGTCCGTTTTTTGTTATCTCGTGACGAAGGGGCAGTACGATCTCTTTAATTTTTGAGCATGCAAAAAAAGAGGTTTTTTTCAATAATTTGTAGCCTGAAACGGTGAGGAGATAGAAATTTTGTGTGTTTTTCTCGATGAAAAATATATTTTTTCGGGATTCTGAGTACGTCATCAAATCGGGCGTCCAATTTTACATAAAAGTCTCTTTGACACCAAGTTTCTATCTCTTCACCGTTTCAGGCTGCAAATTATTGAAAAACACCTCTTTTTTCGCATGCTCAAAAATGAAAGAGGTCGTACTGCCCCTCCAAAAAAAAGACCTCAGATTCATAATCAGGGACAAAAGTTACCCCTTAGAACAAAGTTTCACGCAAATCGAAGAGGGGTCAGGGCAACTTTTCCCGATTTCGTGTGAGTTGGTAAAGAATTACCCAGCTTTATAATTTTTAATGGGGCATGAAATCAAAACGGCCAAAATCGGTTCAGCTTGTGCCAAGAAAATCGAGTAATTTTTTTTCGGTGCACACATCTACATTCATACCCACACACACACAGACATTTCCTCAGAAATTGATTCTGAGTCGATATGCATACGTGAAGGTTGGTCTAGGAAATCGAATTTAGAAGTTCGTTTTTCGAGTTATTTTATAGCCTTTCCTCAGTAGGTGAGGAAGGCGCCAAATAGGCAAAAGATGATTGGAGGAGTTTCACTTTAATAATGTTTTTCGTAGATTTTTTTTTAATTTTAAATAAACTTGAAACAATGAATTTTGGATATAATCAGGTTTGAAAATGTGAATAAAATTACGTGAGATTCCTTTTTAATAAAAAATCATTTTAGTTCACAAGGTAATTTCATTGAAAATATGCACTGCTCTCAGCAATATGCAATCAAAGATTAAAATGTCTAGCATTGTTCTGCTAACGGGGCAAATTGCTTCACTGCCAATCTACTAAACACACCCGCCAGCAGCACAAACTGCATGCACATCCCAGAATAAGGCACTTCTGCGAATGGATTTGAGTCTAGTCGCGATAAATTTTCACCAACAAACGGAAAATTATCCCCCAGGCACGTAAATACACCTGTACAGCAAACACACGCCCAGGCAAGAAAACGTGAAAATCCAAACGGATGAAACGCTTTTCTTCGTTTTTTTCACTTTTCTTCTAACAAAAGACAATAGAACACGAACACAAATGTTCAACCTCCAATATGTCTTACTCGTCCGTTTCTTCTCTTTTCTGCCGCCGCGTTTTCACTCGGATTTTCTCGAGGCTTTCCACCTTTCGATCACGACGCTTCCAATTTTTGTATTCAACAGATGTTGTTTGATTATTGCCCCTAAAAATGTCTGACAGAAATCCAATTCTAAATTTCCCTTTTGTTTTCAGTCTCACTCGATACAAACTCCCCGTTTTCCCACCCACTTTTCCTCGCCCCCCTTTCAAAAGGACGTCCGTTTTGGATGCAGAAAAGCAAAAGTGCCATCACTCTTCATTCAATTCCCAAATGAAATCCCACCTGGGTACTCGTCTCGACTTGAGGTACCGTGAATGTGAGGGCAAATTTAATGAAAAAGATTCGTAAGCTAATCATTGGCAGCAACAGCAGCCCTTTTTTTTGGTTCGGCATTTGCCCAAGGGTTGACTTCATTTACCGTGATGATGAAAGTCAACAGCTGGAGGGAGTTTATTCCTAAACAAACCGGACTGGGATAAAAATGACGAACGTGAATTTACATTGGATTAACTGATAGGGAGTAGTGACTTTTAAATTTTTCATTAAACAAATAATTTTGTTAAATTATTATTTTTTACGGCAAAGCCACCCTACCTTAAACTCCACGGGGTTAAACCTGTGATATTTTGTTGGATTTATTTGGCGTAACTTAAGGCAAATTTACATCGTTCAGTTGTAAAGTGAATACAAATCGTAATATTATACGACACTCTGGTTTCGTTTGGAGAGGCCGACCGTTGATGCTGCTTGTGGATACTTTTAGATTTTTGGATTTATTAGTTACAGTTCTGAACAGTGAGTTAATTCATAATTATTTCATAATAAAAAATTACACATGAAATAACATTCAATCGAACATAAAAACTTTTTTTGTCGTTAGAAAATAAATTATAGTTTTAATTGTATTATTTATTACAATTATTCAAAAATGTTGCTTGAATAAATTGTAAAAAATCCTAAAGAAGCATACATATTTTTTTTGAATTTAAGTTCGTGCATTTTTCAATACTAAGCTATTCTCTTGGTTTTTTCAAATCATATCTATATTTTTAAATATTGTTTATTAATTGGATGAAACTTTGTTCATACATTCCCTATGTGAGCAACTCTCTACGAAATCGGCCAATTTCAACCATTTTTATTTTTTGTAATTTTTTATTTGGCTCAAATTTTGTGGGGGCCTTCCCTATGACCAAAGAAGCTTTTTTTGTGTCATTGGTTCATCCATACAAGTCTCCATACAATGTTGGCTGCTGTCCATACAAAAATGGCACGTAAATATTCAAACAGCTGTAACTTTTGAGTGAATTTTCTGATCAATTTGGTGTCTTCGGCAAAGTTGTAGGTATTCTTGAGGACTTTTGAGAAAAAAAATAGGTACACGGAAAAAAATTGCAGATTTTTTAAATCAACTTTTTTCTCACAAAAACTCAATTTCCCAAAATACGTATTTTTAGATTTTCGAGATTTTTTGATATGTTTTAGGGGACAAAAACACGCAACTTTTGAGCCATAGAGAAACAAGGTAAAAAAAATCTGCCGCCAAGTTATGATTATTGAAAAAATAGTGATTTTTGTAGAAAATCGAAATTTCATGCAAAAACAAATTTGACAATATTTTTAACTGTAAAATTGAATTTGCAATCGAAAAGTACTCTACAGATTTTTTTTATAAAGGGCTCTGTTTTCAAGATATAGCTACCGAAAGTTTGATTTTAGCAAAATATTTGTTTTTCAAAAAGTTCAGAAATTTTGCAATAAAATTGTCTAAGAGACATTGAAGATTGGATCTCGGGTTGCTGAGATAAATCGCTTAAAGAAAAAGATACACGAAAATTGAAGTTTTCTAGGTTTCACCAAAACAACCCACCATTTTCTAATGTCGATATCTCAGCGACTAATGGTCCGGTTTTCAATGATAAAACATGAATCATTCGTGAAATTTTCCAATCTTTTCGAAAGAAATATGGCCTCAAATGCCAACTTTTCATAAATTTCCAGGTTGTGCAAAAAGTCTTTGACCGAGTTATGATTTTTTTATTCAATACTGATTTTTTCAAAAAATCGAAATATTGGTCGTAAAAATTTATCAACTTCATTTTTCGATGTAAAATCTAATTTGTAATCAAAAAGTACCAAAGTTAAATTTTTATAAACTGCACCGTTTTCAAGTTCAAGCCATTTTCTGGTAACTTTTTTTGAACTTTGTTGATACAACCCTTAGTTCCTGTTTTCTAAGTCTCACCCAAACAACCCACCGTTTTCTAATGTCGATATCTCAGCAACAAATGATCCGATTTACATTGTTAAAACAATATTTTCAAAAAATTTAAACCAAGACTTATAATTTAAAAGGGCGTAATATTGAAAATTTCCCTAAAGCACTTTTGATTGTTAATTTGATTTTAGATAAAAAAATTAAGTTGATAAAGTTTGTAAACAATATTTCGGTTTTTGGAAAAATCAGTAATGATTAAAATTAAAACCATAACTCGGTCAAAGATTTTTTGCACAACCTGGAAATTTCTGAAAAGTTGACATTTGATGTCATCTGAAACATATCGGAAAATAAAAAAATAGTAACAAAAAGTTAAATAAAAAATCACCAAATTTTTTTAACTTGTATCATTTTTTTCTTCAGTGTAGTCCGTATCCACACCTACAGCATTGCCGAAGACACCAAATCGATCAAAAAATTCCTTCACAAGATACAGATTTTTGAATTTTCATGCATCATTTTTGTATGGACATCTGCCAAATTTGTACGGAAAATTATATGGACAAACTAATGATGCAAAATGGCTTCTTTAGGCATACTGAAGGCACCAATAAAGTTTCAGTCGGATTAAAAAGTACACAAATTCAAATTCTAAAAAAAAGGATTTCGTAGAGATTCGCTCTAAAAAAAGCAATTTTACATCATTAGTTTTTCCATACAAGTCTCCATACAGTTTTTCGGGCTGGTAATACAAAATGGGAATTGTCAAAATCAACGCCCCTCCCCCCCTCCCCCAGAAATCATGAAAAGTATGATTCACGAATTCACGATTATAATTTCACGACGTAAATTTTATGCACGCATAAAAAATTGTTAAATCATCGAATTATTCTTTAATAATTTCTGAACTTTTGTCCTGAATTCATGAAAATCAGTCATGAAATCGTGAACAATGATTCATGATTTCATGAACGATAATTCATGATTATTCATAAAAATATATTAGCGATGAATAAAATTCATAAATTACTGAATTAAAAATTTCATGGAATTTCATAACATCATGAAAAGTTTCTCATAATCATGAATAAAATTATTTACGAATTCATGACCCAAATTCATGATCACTCGTATTGTTGACTTTGAACCTTTTTTATCGCAAATTTCTAGGCAAACTTTTTGTACGAAGATTTATAATAAAACCGTTTACCTTAGGGAACCAAATCAGTTTCCGTACACCCTACTGTTCATCAAATTAATTTTATGGAGTTTGGTAACCAATAATTAAATGATAAATCTAGCTATACATCCCAAATTTGAGTGCCAAAACTTGTCCAGAACAAACCGGCTTCAACAGCCATCACTTTATATAACATTCTTCAAAATAAGGGATCGGTCTGGACATGGCAACAGACGTTGGACCAAACAAGTTCAACTTTAAAAGATTTGCGACTGGTCAGTTATTCTGGAACCTTTGCAAACTTGTTTCACCCGTTAATATCGATCAATCAATTTTATTGTCCCAGCGACTAAAAGAAGAAACTCTTTGTTCGTGCTTCAACTGAAAGAGAACTGAATTATTCGATTCCATTGAGAGCAAACACTAGCAGGTGGATAAATCATCGAAAAACCCACAGATTCATAATGAGCTCGACTTTCTACCCTCGATCACATCGCACCTGTCATCAATCAAAGTGATAGCCACGACTCGAATGCGGTTGCCGAAAAACGAGTTCATCCGTGGCGAATGAGTTTGACCGAATCTATTCAACCGGAGATAGCAGGTAGAGAGGTTGGTCAGTTATAAACGCCACCATCGCCAGGTTGGACTGGCCTCGATGCTCGAAGAGTGAAGAGTCGGTCGGTCGGTGGTGGTGGCCTTTGTTGGTGGCATTTGAATCATGCTCTAAATCAGCATCAGCAGGTAGTGTCTTTGATGTGGATTAACGTTTGAGCGCGTGGAGCCGTTTAGCCAAATTTACATGGTCGCTCAACGGGCCGGTTGAAGAGGGTTGGTGGCATGGTTGCCAGATGTGATTGGAAATTGAAACGATTTAAACTTAGGAGGGAAGTAGACATTCTAATTAAGAAATTAAATAATATTAAAAGCAATACAAGTTTCAGTTACTAAAAAGCATGCTTCAAAGACCAAAAATGGCAATTGCTTCACACCCCCCATGTTTTTATACTTTCTATGAATATACGGAAAGAG